>NW_017306482.1:199805-200852 GCF_000935625.1 Nanorana parkeri
TCTTCTTCCAGACTTCTTCTGGTTTGGACATCTGATGGGTCCTCTATTGAGAAGCGACTATTAATGTAAGTCCTGCACATTGCTTGTTGGAGTAAGAGATTCCTGACACCCCGTTCCACGGTGCATGTGACACAGATAGTGTACACAATATTGACAAAAGTATTTTATATATACTTATATATTTTATTCAATTACTTCAGTTCCACTTAAAGGCGTAGGATGATTCCTCACCACAGTGGACTACATACATCTTACTTCTGTCTCAGTGTGTTTCTGGGCTTAAAAAACACAATGATATGATGTTTGTTAAAAATCTTTTCTGATACTGCAGCCACATTTACTTACTACTTATTCTATGTCTACCCCCAGTTTGTCTTGTGTGTTTGCTTGGCCTTGTTGCTGTTTTACCTGAAGCCCAGTATGGGTGGCCACAGACATTCAAAGCTTCTCATTAGATGCCTTTGTCTGTAGAGTCTGTGCTTGCTGTTACCATCTTAGCAACATGTTGCAGAATTCCTCCCAGTTTTATATTCTAGTGTAGGGGTGCCCATTAGGTCGATCGCGATCTACCAGTTGATCACAAAGCAAACACTGGTAGATCGCGATCGGCTCATTGACATGAGCTCCTTCCCACAGTGCTAGTGCGGCTGAATGTGTCAGACGCTGCAGACAGGACGGAGCCTGTACACCTCTTCCCGTCTGCAGCATCGGACACAATTGGCCTCACTATCACCAGTGCGGGGCAGGATGCTACTCCCAGTCTGTAGCGTCGGACACACAGGCACCGCAAGAGGCCAGGACAACGCACATGAGAGAACAGCCAGGAAGCTGCTGCAGTGCAGGTAAGGAAAGACAGCCGGGAGTGAGAGAGAGGAGAAACAGTCAGAGGAGAGAGAGAGAGAGGAAGACACAGCCAGGAGAGCGAGAGAGAAGAGACAGGGAAGAGAGCAAGGAGAGAGAGAGCAAGGAGAGAGAGAGCGGGAGAGAGATAGAAAAGACAGCCAGAGGAGAGAGAGAGAGAGAGAGAGAGAGAGAGAGAGAGAGAGG
>NW_017306482.1:201136-241223 GCF_000935625.1 Nanorana parkeri
AGAGAGAGAGAGAGAGAGAGAGAGAGAGAGAGAGAGAAGAGGCAGCTGAGAGAGACAGTAGAGAGAGAAGAGACAGCAGAGAGAGGCAGGGGAGGGAGAGAGAGCGAGGCAGGGGAGAGAGCACGGAGAGAGAGAGAGAGAGAGCCAGAGGAGAGAGAAGAGACAGCAGAGAGAGAGAAGAGACAGCAGAGAGAGAGAGAGAGAGAGAGAGAAGAGACAGCAGCGAGAGAGAAGAGACAGCAGCGAGAGAGAGAAGAGACAGCAGAGAGAGAGAGACATGGGAGAGCAAGGAGAGCGCGAAGAGAGAAGAGACAGCCAGAGAAAGAGAGAGAGACAGGGGAGAGAGCGAGGAGTTAATGTGCTTGTTTTTTAAATAAAGATCTTTTCGCTGGTAGATCTCATCATTTGAAAAGTAGATCGTAAGACAAAAAGTTTTGGGCACCCCTGTTCTAGTGCTTTATGGAAGTCAAAAAGCAGATACAAGCCCTATAGACATCAATGTCCAAGCCAACCTCAGAAAATGTGTTATTCTGTGTGTCTTCCTATGTAAACTTGACTGAACCAATCAGGAACCGAGGAAGCCCTTTGAATACGTTTTGAAACGCCTTCTACATTATAGAACAAATGAACTTGAATGTGACTGATACTCAATGTATACTGATCTGGACAAATGAGAACCCCCAGGCATAAGAGAGGAGACCGGTTTTCTTAAATGTTGCACCCCCTAGTAATTATCATTCAAATATTATATAAATAGACCCATAATATCTTTAACAATAGATTAAGGAGATCAAGCAAAACATTTGGTAAATAAATTCATTTACACAGAAAACAAATTTAAGATAGTAAAGCCATAAATATACACTATATTACCAAAAGTATTGGGACACCCCTCCAAATAATTGGATTCCATGAAATGTCCTTGCTACTAAATATTCCGCGGTCACCTGTTACTGGTATTATAACAAAGTGGAAGCAACTGGGAACAACAGCAACTCAGCCACGAAGTGGTAGGCCACGTAAAATGACAGAGCGGGGTCAGCGCATGCTGAAGCGCACAGAAGTCGCCAACTGTCTGCAGAGTCAATAGCTACAGACCTCCAAACTTGGTGTGGCCTTCAGATTGGCACAACAACAGTGCGTAGAGAGCTTCATGGAATGGGTTTCCATGGCCGAGCAGCTGCATCCAAGCCTTACATCACCAAGTGCAATGCAAAGCGTGGGATGCCGTGGTGTAAAGCACACCGCCACTGGACTCTAGAGAAGTGGAGATCCGATGGACTTGTCTGGGTTTGTCGGTTGCCAGGAGAACGGTACTTGCCTGACTGCATTGTGCCAAGTGTAAAGTTTGGTGGAGGGGGGATTATGGTGTGGGGTCGTTTTTCAGGGGTTGGGCTTGGCCCATTAGTTCCAGTGAAGGGAACTCTTAAGGCATCAGCATACCAAGACATTTTGGACAATTTCATGCGCCCAACTTTGTGGGAACAGTTTGGGGATGGCCCCTTCCTGTTCCAACATGACTGCGCACCAGTGCACAAAGCAAGGTCCATAAAGACATGGATGGGGGAGTTTGGGGTGGAGGAACTTGAGTGGTCTACACAGAGTCCTGACCTCAACCCGATAGAACACCTTTGGGATGAATTAGAGTGGAGACTGTGAGCCCGGCCTTCTTTTCCAACATCAGTACCTGACCTCACAAATGGTCCAACATTCCCATAGACACACTACTAAACCTTGTGGAAACCTTCCCAGAAGAGTTGAAGCTGATATAGCGGCAAAGGGCGGAGCCAACTCAATACTGAACCCTACGGACTAAGACTGGGATGCCATTAAAGTTCATGTGCGTGTAAAGGTCGGCGTCCCAATACTTTTGGTAATATAGTGTATATTTCAGGTATATGATAATAAAACCTTATAAAGCATTGTTACTACGCATAAAAAGCAACATTAGAAAACAAGCAAATTATTTTGAAGACAATATGGCATTCTAATATGTTATCATGCAGAACAATAAAATAGAAAGCGTATTTTTAGTTTTTTTGCATTCACTAGTGGGCAACAAATAAAAAAATCTCATCTGTGCATGCTGGGGGAGGAAAGTCTTCAGGGGACAAAAAAAATAAAAATAAAATAAACAAAATCTTAAAAAAAAAAAACATATGTAAAATCGGGGATAAAAATATAAACAAAATGTAAATGTTGTAGTGACCATTCCTGGGAACTTACTCAGAGTCTTTGTTCCATAACCGTCGTCACCTAATCCGGGGAAGTCCTGCCCAGCAGTACCCAGAGAGTGAGCAATGAGAGAGGAAGAGGGGGCGCAGAAGAGGAAGGAAGAAGTCAGTGGAGTTGAAATGGATACTACCATGACAGACCATGCAGAATAAAAACCTGGATCCATATATATTCAATTTTCCCCAACTCTATATTTATCCCGGTAACATGTATTAAGAATTAAGAATTTTTGACAAACAATGCAGAAATAGAGGCGGTAGCAATGCATTTGTTGAACCATCAGCAGCAATGACCTTGAAGAAGGATGACTCTGAAATTCAAGCATTGAAGACAAATGATTTAGAGACTGCTTGACACAGCACAAAACCTTATACTATACTGCTGCCGTGCACCATGAAAAAGCAAGGTGGCTGATATTATGAGAGGCCCCTTTCACATGGGCTGATCGGGAAGGGATCTGTGCACAGATCTGCACCTGCAGATCGGAGCAATAGGGATCAGATGTTACCACTGAGACATCTGTGTTTGTCCAGTTTCTAAAGAATTAAAACTGCCTGACCCTATGTGGGTCTACGGGGTGTCGTTCCTCCGATCCAGAACGATCAAGTCCCGTGAAACAGAATTCGGTTCCATTTGTTTTTCTAGACCTGGCCGGAGTCGGGGATAACCGGGTGTAAATGGACACCCGTCCATTTAGACCTGGCTGAACATACACTAGCCCTGGGCATCCAATCGGGTCCACCTGAAAAATTGACAGATGGAACCCAATCGAACTGCCCGTGTGAAAAAGTGGCCTTATGTCCTTTAGATCGACAAATATTTACAAAATAAACTACAAAAACATTTTCTATTTTTTGTTTTATGAATTTACCTACACCTTGCAGACTATGAGTGGAGTTGGGTCTGATTTGCGTATATTTAGATCACAGTTTATTGTAAAAAAAAAAAAACTGAAGAGTTATTTATTTTAAGTGATTGAAATAAATATCTGTTATTTATTTTTGCACACATTGAAATTTAGAAAAAAAAAACCAGAAGAGTTATTTACAGGGGCGTCCCGAGGCCAAGTGTCACTCGGTCTAGACCGGGTCACACCCCGCCGTGTTGTCTGGTTGATGCCTGCCGGTGGCCATCTTGGTGATGGACGCCGGCAGAGAGAGGGGGGGGGATGTTCACCCAGCGGGATAAGGTATGCTGCCGGGTCCCCTCCTCTCTCCTGACACTGTTGGGCTCTTGGTCCATGACGAAGAGCCTGACTTTTTAGAGGGGGTGACATCAAAATGATGTCAGTCATTTTGGTGTCACCGGTGCAATGGTGTCACCCAGGTGCGGGCAGCATCCCCCACGTGGCGCCACTGGTTACTTATTTAAATGATTTAAATAAATATGTAATTTTTTTTTACACAAATTGAAATTTAGAAAACAATTTCAGAATGATACTATAATACTTCAAAAATATATACAATTGTGAACACAGGTTTGGTTTTGGATGTTGTTAAAGCAAAATTCTCCTAGAAACCTGGAAATGATGATGATGATCTTATTATCTACATTAAAATATCCCAGATATGAATAATTTAAAATATTTTACTATAATTCTGTTGCATGTTCTTAAAGGAGAACTATTGGGTAAGTGTTTTTCTCCATAGTTCTCCTAAGGGTCACGGGAGGACATATACTAGCGTCCTCCCGTGACCCAAAGCTCAGTATATAGGGAGCTACAGCTCGCGGTATACTGAGAAGCCGCACCCGGGACGGATCCCGACATTACTGTTGAGATCCACCCAGCTGCGTGAGTGACAGCTGGCTCTACCTATCTAGAGGCAGAGCCAGCTGTACCCGCCCCCTATCCCGTCCGTTCCACCAGTCAGCGCTGGAGGATCGGAGCGGGGAGGGGGGGAATCCCTGCAGGGAGCCGTGAGTGACAGTCACCGCTCTCTGCAGGGACAGGATCAAGAAGTGAGCGAGCAATGGCATGTGTTCGCTCACTTCCCGATCTATTGAGCCGACCTGTGACAGTTTCATTGTCAAACGTCGGCTCGAACTATGAGGATGAGTAATTTTCCCTCACCTCATAGTTCTCCTTAAAGCAAGGATGGCTTATTAATGCTAGATTTTCCAGCGGGCAATCATTTAAATATTACAAATCAAACTAAAAATAATTCCCCGTGCTAAAATAATGTAGATAAGATTAGATTACAATTTGCTCTGCCACGATTTTGTGCCAACAGCTAAGTCTCCAAGCTAAGACGTCCATTTGCTATACAACACAATATTTTTTTTTGTGGGTTCTTCCAAGGTCAAAAGCTTCCTGGATTAAAGCGTAAAAACACAATGGAGGCAGCCATTTTGCTAGTGTAACCCATGCAACCTATCAATTCACTGGGCAGGTGACACCACTCTGTGTTGTAATGGGCTCAGGGTGAATTGATGGGCTGAAGATCGGATCAGTTCACAAAATGGCCGAATTTGTTTTTCGGAGATCATTTTATTGGTTATTCTTACGCAGAATCTTTTTTTTAGAAAGCAGAATAGCCGGTGGATCCAGGATGTATTCCTGCACTGGTCACAGTAGCAATGCCTTGCCTACCTACCAGTACTGTATGCCTAGATGTGTGGAAGGGGTGAGAGGGAGGGTACGTGTCATGCGTGTCACCCATTACTATTGTGCCACACGTGACTTCATCTCCAAGGTTCTACTTACGTTCAGGGTCACTTGTTTCTTGATCACTCTCCTCCTTGTTCTTGTAGAATGGGAATTTTCGTGAAAAGATGAAGTTCTTTTTACTCTTGTCATTGAATGACTGTGAAGGAGAGAAGGCATGGGGGCAAAAACAGGGGCGTCTAATTCTTGTCACACTCATGCTGACAAAACTAGTCTGTAAATGTGGATAGAACTACAGTGACCAAATCATCTTCTGGGGGGAAAAAATTTCAGAAGCCCATATTGTTTTTTTTTTTTTTCTTTAAAACTATCATTTTTGGGTCGGAATTTTCATTGTATAAAGGATTAGTGGCTGGTAACTTTTTAATGTTTTTTCATATTATCTCTTTACTATTATTTTTTTTTATCATGACCATCAAAATGTGGGGGGCAAGAAAACATTGAATATTATAACCAAAGAAACCGACAAATTTGGATCATAGGTATGGAAAGTGAAAAATAACTAGACAATTTTCGCAGCAATGCCAAAATTTAAACCTTTCACTCAAAATATGCTCTGCTTTCTTTTCATCTGAAATGAATCACGTCTAAAAAAAGCTTTATTTACAGTTATGGATTTGTTTATAAGCATTTCCATTTTGAATATTTTCAGTCCAATGCTTCTTATTTTCTTCAAAAAAAAAAAAATATATACAGCTAAATAAATATACTAAAATTGAATGAAGGGGCCACCATTGACACACTTTGTAATCTACCAGCATCAGCTTTGAGAGCTACCCTGTTTCCTTGAAAATAAGACCTACCCCGAAAATAAGGCCTGGTACTTTTTTTGGGAATTGCTAAAATATAAGACCTAGTTGTGACCATTTCCAGGGCCGGTGGTGGCATAAGGGGGTACTTGGTGAGGCAGGAGAGAATCAGCGGTGCCAACGAAGCCAGCACTAGAGGAAGCGAGGCGGCACCGGAGGGAGCAGAGCCGCATAGGCTGATGCCTCCTCTATAGCACCGGCTGCTGTCACAGGCGGAGTGATGCCAAATGCACTCCGCCTGTGAGATTTTGAATGCCAGCTGAATACAGTAAGAAATAATTACTTATTTTGTTAGTAAATTAACTTTATAAAAAAAAAATTAAGATTTTAAAGCATTATAATAATTCTCACTTTCTTTGAAAAAATATTTCTTCCCGTCACTGAAGTTATGAACCACTTTTACATTTCAAGCATATTTGATCTTTCAAAAAAAATGTAAATAATAATTAAAAAAAAAAACTAAAAACAAAGAAATTCATGGATGCTAGTTTGCCCTTTCACCACTGAGACATTACATAAAATTATTATGAACACAAAAATGTCTTTGACTTTATCAAAGATGCTTTAGACAAGCGTTGAGTGACACGCACTATTATTGCTGTGTTGTTCATTGTCTAATAATAACACAATGTGACTCCTGTATCTATTTTTGTGCTTTCAAGGCATCGACTGTTTGGGCTCGATCTAGTGATTGCATCTACAATGGTAAATATTAGCATTCATAAATACAATTTTGTGGAGCTCTCTGCATTTTTCTGATCAGCATAAGACTGGCTGCAGCTGGTGCCACTTGCAGTAGATGCCAAACTCTAGGGGTAATTTACTTAAAGAGACACAGTCATTTTGTCCATTTAGGGCACAGTGACTGTGTAAATGCCCTTTAACCTGACCTTGCTATAGCTCCATCACTGCCCTCGACTGGTACAAAATCTCAAGTGCTTCGTAATATGGGGGAGCATGTGACCTCCTCCAAAATATCAAGTGCTTCGTAGTATGGGGGAGAATGTGACCTCCTCCATATCTCAAGTGCTTTGTGGTATGGGGGAGAATGTGACCACCTCCAAAATCTCAAGTGCTTCGTAATATGGGGGCATGTGACCTCCTCCGAAATGTCAAGTGCTTCGTAGTATGGGGGAGAATGTGACCCCTCCAAAATCTCAAGAGCTTCATAGTATGGGGGAGAATGTGACCTCCTCCATATCTCAAGTGCCTTGTGGTATGGGGGAGAATGTGACCTCCTCCAAAATTTCAAGTGCTTCGTAGTATGGGGGAGAAAGTGACCCCTCCAAAATCTCAAGTGCTTCGTAATATGGGGGAGTGTGACCTCCTCCAAATTTCAGGTGCCTCGTAGCATGGGGGGAGCATGTGACCTCCTCCAATGTGACAGTGCTCAGGACTAGCCTAATAACGGAGGGGGTGATGACACCTCTCCCCTTAGCCTCTGACCTCAGCCAATAAAGGCAATTTTAGTGCGTTGAGTGTTATTTTCTAGCTTAGCTTAGGGTTTTAACTCAGGAAGTGGGTAAAGGTAAAATATTTATTCTAATGAAGGACTTTCTGTTTATTTTTAAGGGAAACTATAATGGTTTTGGTCAAATTTAATTTAAAGTGACACTAAACTCAGGAGTTAAATCTTAAAAATGCATTCAAGTACCTCAACTATTAACAAAAATGTATCTTATTTGTGTATCACTCGGCTGTAGATCCTCCAATCATCTCTGAATTGGTGCTGACAATGTCCTTCCTTCTGGAGGGGGGCTACTTTTGTTCCCCATGGTCCCCGTGTGTGTTGTAAAGTAGTCACCGCTCCAAACGCACTCCTGTGATGGACTACAATCTCAATACAAATTAGTAAACTAAACATGAGCGAGCTTGGAGTGGTGACTACTTTACAACACACGCAGGGACCATGGGAAACAAAAGTAGCCACCCTCCAGAAGGAAGGACAGTGTCAGCACCAATTCAGAGATGATTGGAGGATCTACAGCCGAGTGATACACACATAAGATACATTTTTGTTAATAGATAAGGGATTTGAATGCATTTTTAAGATTTAACACCTGAGTTTAGTGTCACTTTAAGAGAAATTTTTGAAATTTCCCCGGAGTTCAGCTTTAGGTGAGGAAAAACTAGATTGTGGTTGCAGAAAGCAACCATGCATTTTTATCATAACAGGGGTCATTTTTTTTTTTTTTTAAAAGGTGAACGCACTGTACCCTAAATTTTATATCAGAAATAATTTAATTTATTCTACAAATTATTCAAATTCAGCAAAAGTTAAGTTTTTCTCTAGAAATACACCTATACCAATTTTTTGGTATAGGTGTATCCCATAATCTGCTTTTGGTACTCGCCGATAATGAGTACCGATACAGGTGCTTCCACTGGCATGGAGCTGGCTTCCTGGCCAATCAGGCCAAGCTGGAAGGCTGGTCATTACTCTTCACCCAGCTTCCTGATTGCCCATGAAACCGGTTCCATGTTCCCCTACAGCACTGCTGGTCAGAGGAAATTTTCATCTGACCAGAACAATGGTCACCAAGGCAAATAAAGACAATATATAGTGAGCAAGATTTGGATATAGTGAGAAAGTATTAAAACTAGGGATGCACTGATATATCGGCCGCCGAAACATATCGGCCGAAAATGGCACTTTTGGCTAAATACATTGGCACATCCCAGGTTTATCTCCTCCCCGCTGGGCACTGCTCTGTGTCCCAGCGGGGAGGAGAGAAAGTGACAGCCGGCGAGCGCTGCGTGAGGAGAGCGCTGTGAGCGGCCAGTGTCTCTCCTCCCACACCGCTAGGCCGCCTATCACAGTGCGGCAGAGCGGTGTGTGGGCGGAGACAGCTCGCGCTGTCACAGGAGGCTGGGCTCTCCCTGCACCGCTCACTCAGCCTCCTGTGACAGCGTGTGTCAGAGAGGAGAGCGAGAGCAAACACTCAGCGATTGCTGAGTGTTTGTAGATAATTGAGGATATGGTATGTCTATATCCTCAATTATGAATGAATGGGAGTGATCTACATCACTTCCTGTCCATTCGTGATTGAGGATATAGTAAACACACTCTGTCCTCATGTTATAAATGAACAGGGACACTTTTTGTTCCGGTGACAACTGTCAAACACAAGATTTTCAATTGTTTTGGAGCAATTTACTCTGACTTCGTGCTGTGTCTCTCGGAAAGAAAGTGGAGGAAAATGCTATAAAAAGAAAAAAAACAATCTGACGGGTATTAAAAATTCCCTACACTATCCGAAAAAAAATTTAAGTTTTGGATCCAAATAAACTACCGTGTTTCTCCGAAAATAAGACACTGTCTTATATTTTTTTTTGGCTAAAAAAAACACACTAGGTCTTATTTTCGGGGAAACAGGGTATAATAATTCAAAGAAAGTGTACATCTTCCCCGATTTCAAAGTCTGCATGTGTCCTAGTACCAATTCATAGGATCAGAGGTGAAAGAGATGCGGGAAATAAAATGATCATTCAGCTAAAAAAAAAAAAGGAAGTATGCTATGCCTAAGAAAAACCAAACGCATGCCGATGAGAGCCACAGACAAAAGCATAAAGAGAAAATGAAGGATAGTGAATATGTAACGACTAAAAACAAAATGAATAAAACTCAACATAAACAATGTTGCTGCGAGCATGCACATAAATAAACACAAGCTACAATGGGATTTTAAAAAAAATGGCCGTAGTATGATCTGGCTATATGTGTTCTTCTTATAGTAAGAAAGTTTCTATAGGTCCTGGCTACAAAAATACTAACACTCCATAGCAATTCATTATTTAAAATAACACAAGGTACAAAATACAGCATGAAAAAAAATATATCAACATATCATATAATAATTATCATTAACAGAGTCTTTTTTTTTATTTTAGAAAGCATTACAATTGTTAACCAAGGTGTAGATCAGCCTTTGTGTAGATCAGCCTTAGTATAGACCAAGGTGTAGATCAGCCTTTGTGTAGATCAGCCTTAGTATAGACCACGGTGTAGATCAGCCTTAGTGTAGATCAGCCTTAGTGTAGACCAGGGTGTAGATCAGCATTAGTGTAGATCAGCCTTAATGTAGACCAAGGTGTAGATCAGCCTTTGTGTAGATCAGCCGTAGTATAGACCAAGGTGTAGATCAGCCTTAGTGTAGATCAGCCTTAGCATAGACCAAGGTGTAGATCAACCTTAGTCTAGATCAGCCTTAGTGTAGACCAAGGTATAGACCAGCCTTAGTGTAGATTGGCCTTAGTGTAGACCAAGGTGTAGATCAGCCTTAGTGTAGACCAAGGTGTAGATCAGCCTTTGTGTAGATCAGCCTTAGTATAGACCAAGGTGTAGATCAGCCTTTGTGTAGATCAGCCTTAGTGTAGACCAAGGTGTAGATCAGCCTTAGTGTAGACTAAGGTGTAGATCAGCCATAGTATAGACCTGGCCTTCTTAAACTTTCTCCACTCGTGACCCCTTTTTGGCCGAGGACATTTTTAAGGGACCCCAACGTCGGTTGGTGTCTCCTCCCTCCCCTAGCGTAAGTCAGTTTCCCCACCCCCCCAGTGTCGGTCAGTGTCTCTCTTCTTCTCCCCTAAGCCCCCCAGACACTTGCGGGACCCCATATGGGGTCGCGACCAACACTTTAAGAAGCACTGGTATAGACCAAGGTGTAGATCAGCCTTAGTGTAGATCAGCCTTAGCATTGACCAAGGTGTAGATCTACCTTAGTCTAGATCAGCCTTAGTGTAGACCAAGGTGTAGATCAGCCTTAGTGTAGATCAGCCTTAGTATAGACCAGGGTGTAGATTAGCCTTAGTGTAGATCAACCTTAGTATAAACCAAGGTGTAGATCAACCTTAGTGTAGATCAGCCTTGGTGTAGACCAAGGTGTAGATCAACCTTAGTGTAGATGAGCCTTAGTATAGACCAAGGATGGTCAAACTTTGGCTCTCCAGCTGTGGTGAAAGTCCCAAGATGCATTGCAAGATTCTGAAAACCACAAGCATAACTCCCCCAAGAGGGCCAGATGCATGATGAGATTTGCAGCTTCACCACTGCTGAAGGGCCAAAGTTTGGCTACCCCTGGTATAGACTATGGCCTACGGACAACGGACGTGCCTTTAAGTGGATGACAAGTAATTATAATTTGGACATAGCCTATTCAGAAGAAGCAAATGGAAATGTGATTTTCTTTTTTGTAATGCCTAAAAATTGTATTGTGGCCCTTAGTAAATACTAGGGATGCACCGAAATTTCGTCCGCCGCGACATTTTGGCCAAAAATTGCACTTTTGGCAAAATGCCTACAGTATCACGACGGCCGAAAATTCAGTGTATCCCTAGCTTCTCTCCTCCCCACTGGGTGCCGGTCTGTGTGCCTTCTGATGCAGTGGCCGGCTCCCAGCGTGGAGGAGAGAAGCTTTCAAGAGGCCGAGTGTGCATAGTCACCGACCGGGATCCCGAGCGGTGCGGGGCTGTAACAGCTGTCATCACTACAGGAGGCAGAGCTCTTCTCCCGCACCTCCTGGCTCTGCCTCCTGTGTCAGAATGGAGATCGGTGAGCGGAGGAGAGCACTGTGATCTGTCACAGGAGGCGAAGCTCTCCTCCTCCAGAGGTAGGCAATCTCCGGCCCTCCAGCTGTGGTGCAACTACAAATCCCATGAGGCATTGCAAGAATCTGATAGCCACCGGCATGACTCCCAGAAGCAGATGCATGGTGGGATTTGTGACTTCACTGCAGCTGTAGGGCCAGAGGTTACCTACCCCTGCTCTTAAGTATTGTCATTTGCTCCTCCCCAGGCAGCTACATAAAAGGTTATGTAAGGAGTTAAGGGGGCGGAGTGCAATAGCTGGGCCACCAAAGAGGAGAGGACTGTGACAAGCATGCTGGTGCTGTGCTAGGGAACTGACTCCTCCAGGTGAAGGAGACACATTGCAGATAAGCATTTGATTTTACCTGACAGGGTCTCTTTAATGTTCTAATGTAAAGTGAAATAATTGTGGGCGTGGTCATGCTAATTAATCGGCAGAGTTCAGACACCATTCATTAATGATTAATTGGCAATGGCATCTTGGTTTAAAAAGTGAAAGTGAATGTTTTATTCTGCTGTAAAAGACTTCGACCTTCACACGTAAAACATTTCCTTTAATACCTCTCAACGTGATAATAGAGCTACATCGGGAACGAATCACAAGCGGCTCCCAATATAAAGGGAGATTTTATGACATATTTAAGGCCTCTTTCACACGGGAAACGGTCGGCACGTACAGCTCCGTGCTGCGTGCACGGCCGTATGGGGCCGCTCCCGGGAAGGACAGGTGCTGCGTGTGATTAGTACACAGCCCCTGTCCTCCTCTATAGGAGTAGACAGCCGTACGCTCACCCCAGGTGCAAGTCCGTAGCTGGTGTCTCGGCTCGGACGCAGACAGGATCCATCATGTCAGTGTACGAGTACGGACACCCGCACGGACGTGTAGGGCGGGTGAACGTAGAGCAGCGTACAGCCGCGTACTCCCATCGAGAGGGACGGGGGCTGTGTACTCATCATACGCAGCACCTGTCCTTCCCGGGAGCGGCCCGATACGGTCGTGCACGCAGCACGGAGCTGTACATGCCGGTCGTTTCCCGTGTGAATGAGGCCTGAGGCTGAAGTCTAGGCAGACTGAAAAAGACAAAAGTCAATGCAGCTCTATCTTCATTAATACAGCACGCAGTTTATGTTTTCAAGGCAGGCAGTGTAAGTACCTGAATGATAACTTGATACTAGCCTATGGCAATCTATGTACAACAGCGCTTAGAATGCAAGAGAGAAACAGCACGTGGAGCCAGTTTTGTTTTGGTGCAAGGAAGAAGCAGATAGGAGAACAGAGTAGAGTGATAGACATGAGTTGATCAGTCAGCTGCTTCTCCTTTCACTGTCCAGTATTAAGGTGCCCACACACCTTGCGATAATCGTACGATAATCGCGGGAAATCCCACGATCGTACGATTATCGTAAGGTGTGTGGAAGCCTGCGACCTCTACTACTGTAAGGTCGCACGACTTTTAACTTACGAACATGTTCGGAAACCCGCCGAGCATCGTACGATGTTCGGCGGGTGTGTAGCATGTTTGTACGATAAAAGCCGGACGGTCGGTGCAAGCGCACACTGCCCATTTGGCATTGCGGTCATCGGAAGCCCGCCCCTCAGGGGGGCGCGGCTTGCGATCATTGCAAGTACGATCTGCCTTGCCAAGATAGGCAGATCGTACTTTTTTTTAAGTACCTTACAACCATCGCAAGACAAAAGTCTTGCGATGGTTGTAAGGTGTGTGCCCAGCCTTCGGCTGGGGGAAGGACATGACCCGTGAGTGTTAATTAACTGGCAGAGATGCGAGAATCGCAGGACTGGATGGACAGAAATACAAAGCATTTAGCTGTTTGCTTTAAGGAGCAAGTGATCTGTTATACATTGGGGATTGTGTAGGGGAGCAGCAGGAGAAAGAGACAAGTGGTCACCTCTAAAGCCCTGTTCACACTTTGCGATGCGTAAATGCGCGTGCGGCTGCATTTCTGCTGCCATTGCTACGCATCAGCCCATTCCTATCAATGGACCGCCGCACGTGGGACAAACGCGGCAAAGAAGCTCGTGCAGCATTTGCAGCTGTGAGCTTCCTGCGTGATTGGCCATGCATTTGTGTGTGTTTGTCGCGTGTCCGCGCGTCGGTAAAAACGTGGCTTTTACCAGCTGCGTTTGGGGTGTCAATAAAAAGTAATGGCACCGCAAGTACGTTGCACGTTTTTGATACTTTGTGTGACTGTGCAAATGTGCATGCATGACACACTTTTGGCGCACGTTCATACAATGATAAAGTGTGAATGGGGACTAATAGATCCCTAATGTCTCCTTAAAGAGGACCTGTCACCACTCAAGTGCTATTATATAGGGGGCTTGTGAACAAGTACACACACATACTAATACAAACACGCATCGGGTGTGTCTATGTACGAAAACGATGACTGCGCCACACGTTAGGTATTCCCACGCACGCTGGAGTGAAAGCAATAATTCTAGGGAGGAAACCGGAGTACTTGGAGGAAACCCACACAAGCACGGGGAGAACATGCAAAGTACTTGCAGATAGTGTCTTGACCAGGATTTTGTATGGGGCCCTGTGATTTCTAGTTACGCCCCTTGCAGAGCCCACCTGAGAACCCACACAGCCCACCTGACAGAGACCCTGCAGAGCCCACCATAGACTCTCTGGTCACACCACTGCACACCTCTCACCTGTCAGCACCAATCCTCTGTCCGCTTCCGCCGTGCCCCACCGCCTCCTCCTCCGGGCCTGGCCTCCTCCTACGCGCCCCGCCTTCTCCTCCGCTGCCAACGCCGTGGTCCTGCCTCCTCCGCAGCTGCAGGCTGTCACTGACTCAGCAACGGCTGTGAGGAGGAACGTGCCGCTGCACAGATCACTGACAGAGGGTGGGAAATGAGGCAGCTACTGGTAAATGTACAAAATGAAGATAGATACCAATAAAATTACATGAATATTTATTTAAAAGAAAAACAATAACCTAGCTCTGTAAGCTGTCTTATACCTGGGCAGGTAAATTGCGTTGATTAGAAAAATAGGTTTCCACATACACATTTGAGCCTGATCCATTATCAGACTCTTAGCCATAATGTTGAAAGATTCCAATTTCCATCTCATTTCTTCCTCTTGCCTTAGAGTTTAGCTGTGAAGTCATCACGAACCGCAAGCCCTGACCCACATTTGTGACACTGTGCCAGTGAAAGCAGCTACTGATTTATCAAAGCTATAAGTGTATAAAGGGGGCCAATTATCCCCGGAGAGCCACTTGGTTAGATTAGAAGTCACACGGTGGTTTTATGGGCTATGGTAAATGGTTTTTTTTGAGATCTGTTAATTTCAGTTCGAATGTATTCTTTTTTTTTTATTCCTCCATGAAGGGCAATGTGAACACGTGCCAAAGGCATTGCAAATGCCCGTCAACACCAGCCCTAAAAGTGATTTGTGGAGCCTGTATATTAAGAAAGTGGACGGTGTTCATCTGAATCTTTGTTATCATGTGAGCTTTATTTCACTTGCACATTTCCAATGCAAAACAAATAGAAGTAACACCCTGACTTTATATTGGGACAGGTTAGCTTAATATAACATTGTGTAGGTCTATATTTTATAACCCCTTAAGGAACAAGGCCGTTTTTTTGCAACCATGTTATAATCCACATTTTAGGCCTGATAATTACAAACATTACCGTATATATTTTCTGAAAGCCAAGACCCTGTAGAATAAAATGGTGGCAGTTTCAAATTTTTATGTTGCACGACATTAGCGCAACTTATTATCAAACCCGAAAATGTAGTGAAAAATGCACTTAAGTTAAATTAAGTGACCTAAAACACTATATAAAACCATAAAAAATAAATAAAAAAATAAATAAAAAAGTTTAGAGATACGTGTAAATATTGGCCCTAGAATTATTGCCCTCGCTCTGGCGTGCATGCCGATACCCATGTGTAGCGCAATCCTAGTTTTGGTACGTAGGCGCGCACACAACGCATGTTTATGTAACGACGCATGTGCTTGCGGTGGCCTTTACATTTTTGTAATTATTATTTTTACATTTAATGTATTAAATATTATTTTTAAAACTGTTTTTTTTGTGGTTAACTTTACTTTAATTGCTATCACATACGAGGGCTTACAAGTCCCCCATGTAATAGCATATTGGTGGTGACAGGTACTCTTTAAGGTGATACTGGGGGTCCCCAAGTAGCACCCTTACACTCTAAATAAGCTATTGAAGTGCAGACTGCACTTCAATAGCTTATAGCTGGGCTTCAGGAGCTGAGCACTGACAGCTATGGGACTGGAAGTGATGCAATACGTGTCGCTCCCGGTCCCATAGAACGGGGAGGAGAGCTCTCCTCCCCAGCTTCCCACTGACACCCAAGATGCCGGTCCTGGTCTCGTAGGAGGGGCAGCGGAGCTCGGGAAACAAGTCGGGGGTGTCAGCCCGTTTACCAGATCGTAGAAGACATCTGGCGGCAGCTGAGCCACCAGAATCACTTCTACTGTAAAGCCGGCCTCCAGCTCTACAATTATGAACAGAGTCCATCTGTTTAACCCCCTTCAGAATTAATGACGGGATTATCCCGTCATTGGTCGTGAAGGGAATAATAATGCACTACTACTGCAGCCCTATAGAAAGCTGTCCTCTGCCATAAGCACACTGGACGTCTGGATTGCTGCTCGCACACAGAGGACAGTGGCCAAGATCTCCAGCGGGCTGGCGCCTCCTGCACAGTGCTTAAGGCTGCTCAGGTAGCGTAAAAGTTTTGTTAATTGGAGGTCTATGGAGGGGGCACATTGGATCATTGTGCTATGTGTACGCACAACGGTCCAGAACTCCTGCGTGCTGCTGGCATAGAACAGCTTGATATAGCTACAACAATAGTTAGGCCTACACATATGTGATGTTTAGCCAGCTTGACTATATTACACAAAGATAAGGGTTTAATTAGACTTTAACTTTCCCACTTAACATTTGGAGGCATATACCGATTTAGTGGTACAATATGTGGGACATATAAGGAGAATGGCATCATAGGCATTGATACCAAAGTTACATGGCACATATGAAAGTCCATTATGGAGTATTACCTTCTGTGATCAATGATCACGCATTATAAATGTGACTATCGCTAACATTGTAGGTTACCTTGCATTTCATAAATGTATAATGCAATTTAAATTCCACGAGGATTGCTTTTAAAAAATGTATCAGGAGCCATGATGTTCTGATGATTAATCAATAATACCAACTGAACGACTGGAGATAACTGATTAAATACGGATCAAATATTCATGACTAGTTGGTCGTGCATACCTAGCGCTGTAACTTTCTATTAGATTGAATGGCCTAAGATGATACCTATGAGCAGGTCAAGTGTGATGTCTATTATATGCAAGGGGGCAATTTTTAGGACATTTTTCCCTGAAGGCCCGAGAGGCACATTATAATATGGATGGGCACAGTATGTTTTCATATTGATCAACCTTTTTTAGTATTGGACTACACAATAGGTTACTAGTGTCACCTATGTAATGTCAATAAAGGCAAATTTTTGGTATTGTCATGGCTTTGATTCTTGAATATCCACTTTAAATATCAGCTTGAATATTTGCAAATACTATAATGGGCATTACACTGAGAACTTGTTAGGCCTCACTATATGAACACAACCATATCCTTCTCCAGATACTACTTTTAAAGGACGTGAGGAAGTGGTGTTTCCCTTATGTTTCTTGGATGAGAAGAAAACATGCAATGAAGATGACCTCTCTTCAGCTAATTGTTAATTACTTCTGATTAGTCCTGTTCAGCGGCTGACCTAATCAATCTTCAGCTTCAGAGGTTGAGGGTCAACAAGCAAATTATGCACAACCACAAAGGACTGGGAGGCCTCTCTGTTTCACACCTTACGAAACATTACATAAAGGGTTGATTCACTTTGATTCCCTTAGCTTAGTAAATGAGGTAAAGCTCTACTGACTTCTATCATCTAATCATACAGCAAAGGTACTTTTTTATTCCTTGCCCGTGATTGGGTATTCTTACTTATTTTCACCACATTCACTGAGCTAAGGGAAAATTCCCTTGCAAAGTCAACAGCTTTTTTTGCCTTAAAAGAGAACTATGGGCTAAGTGTTTTTCCCCATAGTTCTCTTTAGGGTCACAGGAGGACATATATTAACCTCCTCCCGTGACCCATAGCTCAGTACATGGTGGGCTATTGCCTGCAATATACCGAGAGGACCGCAGCCGGGACGGATCCCGTCAATACTGTCGAGATCCACCCAGCTGCGTGAGTGACAGCTGGCTCTGCCTATCTAGAGGTGGAGCCAGCTGTGCCCACCCCCTCCCCTGGTCGTTCCTCCACTCAGCACTGGAAGATCGGAGAGGGGAATCCCTGCAGGGAGCGGTGACTGACAGTCACTGCTCCCTGCAGGGAGACGATCGGAAAGTGAGCGAATCAGCTGCATGTTTCTGCTCACTTCCCGATCAAAAGAGCAGACCTGTGAAAGCTTCTGTCACAGGTCGGCTCTAACTATGAGGATGAGTGGAAATCACTCACCTCATAGTTCTCCTTTAAGTGCATTAACTCTGTAGCCTCTACACTGGCCTCCAATCCACTTTATAAGAGTTACACCTTCTCACCCCCTATTCTTTTCTTGTGCTAATTTGCTCTAACCATTATCTTACCACTTAAAGTATGCAATAATCCCTGATTTCCAATCATATTTCAATATTGGTAGAAGCATATCATTGAAATGTTACGTTCAGACTACCCCATCACCTCTAACTAACCTCTTCTCCGGCCCTGACTTTTCTCCAGTGTCAAATAACACTACTGGAGGTAGTTACTATTTAACAGTGTTTTACAACCTCTTGGAGGGAAATAAAAGATTTCTCATTCTGAAATGTTTCCTAAATAAAACTCTCCACCCACTCGTGAGCTCAGGGAGGTTTCACTCCCTTAGGTCATGCAGAACCTACCTGCCTGTTCTCAATCTTCTTTAGAATGGCCACTGAGTTGTGCAACCACAGCTGATTCTTGGCACCTCCGTGCTGGAATGAACTTATGAAGGTGTTGGCGCTGGCGTGGGAGCAATGGGAGGTAAGTTCAATTCTTCGTACATGGTATCAACGCAATCATAACCTCTAAAGGGATTCTAGAGCTAACAAATCTAAAAACTTAGCAACCCTTGCTGGATCATTACGTGGGTATGGGTCTGGAAGACACAGCTTTAGCACATGTGTCGACAGACATTGGGCTTCTGTTGATGCAGCTTGCTTTTAGGTGCATTCCACTTGCATTTGAGATGCTTCCGAGATCATTCACAGGTGCATTTGACCTGTTTTTGATAGACATGTTTTCAGATAGCTGCGGTAAAATTTGGTTCGGTCCGGATATTTCGCTATTTCGGGATTCGTATCCGAAATTCAATTCCGTTCGTGTTTCGGAAACGGGACGAAATCTGAAATTTCTTTTGTTTCGGATGAGTTTACGAATAATCATTGCGAATACCACAGAAAACCATATACAGATATTAATACTGAAGCTGAGGCTCCTAGACCCGAATGGCATTGAGGATCCGAATTTCTGAATTGCTTACGGGAGCTCTCGAATGCCATTCGGGTCTGGGAGCCTCAGCTTTAGTAATATATGTATATGGCTCCCAGACCCGAATGGCATTCGGGATTCAAATTTCTAAATTGCATATGGGAGCTCCTGAATGGCATTCGGGTCTGGGAGTCATGTACCTATATTACTGAAGGTGAGGCTCCCAGACCCGAATGGCATTCAGGAGCTCTGGGAAAATTGGATCCCCATTGCCATTCGGGTCTAGGAGCCTCAGCTTTAGTGAAATGAAATATATGGTTGAGGTTTGAGTAATGCGTATAAACAATAAGGCATGTAGAGACTCACCATGAAGTTGGGAGTGATGTGAAGTCATCGGCGAGTGACGAAATCCGCTGGTTCCGATGCTTGTGGCGAGGATGGAAGTTCCTGGGTGGAATACCCAGGAACTGCCTAAGACCGTCACTCCCAACTTCATGGTGAGTCTCTACATGCCTTATTGTTTATACGCATTACTCAAACCTCAACCATATATTTCATTTCTTGACAATCGGATCAACATTCTGGAAGCTACACCATTGTACATTTGATGCATATTTGATCCATCCCTCCCACCCAACCCCCTGCTTGAACTCAGCCAGTTTGCAGCGCTTCTCTCCCCCTTCTCATGTCTAGTATTTGGCCTCCTTGTAGGCCGCATCAAGCTGCTCTTGCATTCCAGTTGACTTGTACGGGGAGAGAATGGGTTCTGACAGAAAACAAAGCCCATCGACACAGGTCCTTATAGTTTTATTATATTCTCGTAAAGATACTAGGGCGATTCAATAGCTAATATGTTCTTGTGAAGCTACTAAGGCGATTCTACAGCTACTCCTGTGTGAACCACCTCTGTCCTCTGTTGGTCATTGTAATTCTGTAACACAATGAACAAAGGCAACATGAAACATGTTTTAATCCGGTCATTACACCCACTTTCTGCATAGCCATGTGCAATCGCCGTTTTGCTATGGAGATAATAGCAAATGTCTGAATTTTTGTTGTATTTTTTTCTCAAAAAAGACTTTTTAAAACTAAAAAAATTAACCCATGCTGTCAGTAATTGGATAAGCAGAGCCCAATAGCAGGGGCACACACCTTGGAATAGCATACTCAGTAGAAGAATCAGGCACAGATTGCAAATACGTGGTACAAAAAGGGAAGTCCAATAATCATAGTCAAACGCAGCATAAGGTCAGGGTGAGCAGCAAAGGATCAAACTCGATTAAGGAAGCCAAGGTCAGGTAACGGAATCACACGGCTAGCAACTGGAACACACTGTGGATTATGGATAGCTCTGAAACAACTGAGCACTCTCTCTCTCTGAGACCTTGCAGCTTTATAGTGATCCAACAGGAAGTGATGTCAGGAGGTGCTGCAGAATGGATGCAATTCCTGTCTATAACAGGAAGCACTCCAGTGCTGCCATTTTGATGTAAGGATGCCATTAAACATGTGCAAGAGGCCTCAGTATTTTCACAAGGGGAAGTTATAGGACACAAGTCACTGACAAAAGTGCCAATTACCGACATGCTGCGAGTGCGAGGACCCCCCGCGATTGATACAGGTAAGTCGAGAATTGTGACACATGCTGACAGGATAACTTTCTTGAGACAGATATCTACTTGAAGAAAAAAAAAATAAAACAGTAAAACCTTACAGAGTCCTTGTAATAGCCCTCCAGATACTGAAGAGAAAAATAGAATTAGCATTCATCAGGATATAACCAGGCATGGTAAATACGATCCCAAAGATGTAATGATCGTCTTCTACGTTACTCTGAAGAAATTGCCTTTGAAGCTCATTTAACTAATTACATAATTAGAAGATAAAATACAACAACGTGCTCTTTTCAGAATGCATTATAGGAAACTCTATTCAATTATGTATTGTTATGCAAAATGAATTCACTCTCCATCTTGCGTTGTGCGGCCTTGTGCTTGCCGGAATTACTTGAAACTTTGTTGGCATTTAACTTTGAATTAAACTGATGGGCCTAGCCCTGTCATAAAGTGTAGAGAAAATGAATATATGATGTCTTTCATGAAGGAGGCAACAAGCTTTCCAGCTTTTAAGCAGGCAAATCTGCAAGCTCAGGGGACTTCTTCATTGGCCTTGGGGATAACACTGTCAAAATATGTTATGGAAATATCAGCAAGCAATCCTTAGCCTTAAAATAAGAGTGCACATTATTAAAATGCAGCTGGCACATTTCTCACTGAAGAACCATTACCTTTACATAGTGATGTCAATGGGAATTACCAGATACCAGTGGCATCCTGAGAATGCAGCTTATCCATTAAATAGAGGCTAGTGACATCATAAAAAATGCCACATATCTATTCACTAGAGACCAGTACTAAGACTGCAGCCGATTTATTCACTAGAGACGAGGGACATCACTGAGAATGCAGCCTATCCATTCACTAGAGACCAGTGACATCGCTGAGAATACAGCCTATCCTTCACTAGAGACCAGTGACATCACTGAGAATGCAGCCTATCCATTCACTAGAGACCAGTGACATCACTGACGACTTGTCAGAATAAATGGACGTTACCATTTGAACATGACTTACTGAGTGCTGGTGATTTCTATCTTCTATCTTCTACTGTTTGCTTAGCACATGACATTTCATTTGAAGCCTTGCCAATTGCCGCCTATATTTTATACACACCAGATTCCATAACGCTTTGTTCCGTAATGTGGCTAATTATATATAAACATATTAGGAATTCCGACATTATTTGATTTTGCCTCCCCTGTTGGGGCGAATGTACGCAGGTGTTTTTCTGCTCTGCTTCTGACTTTGTCGTTGAAGTATTTCCTTTATTGCTCTACGTCAATTAGGCACCACACTGAAGGTCGGGTTATGCAGTTGCTGCAAATATTAAAGGAGAACTTTGAGTATACTTGCGGTATACTGAGACGCAGTAGCCGGAGCGGATCCCGACATCGATGTCAAGATCCGCCCAGCTGCGTGAGTGACAGCTGGCTCTGCCTATCTAGAGGCAGAGCCAGCCGGACCCGCCCCCTCCCCTGTCCGTTCCGCCAGTCAGCGCTGGCGGATCGGAGCGGGGAATCCAGCCCCTCCCCTGTCACGGCAGAGAGCTGTGACAGGATCGAGAGGTGAGCGAACGCCGGTATGTGTTCGCTCACCTCCCGATCTACTGAGCCGACCTGTGACAGTCTCATTGTCACAGGTCGGCTAGAACTATGAGGTGAGTGAAAAGCACTCACCTTATAGTTCTCCTTTAAACTTGTTAAAAACCAGATATCAGCTGGAAGAACTATAGGATTCGAACTCCCATCTGTATATGTATACTGCATTGCAATACAAAGCTGCATCGTTGTTGGTTCCTAACTTTTTTTGGAGCTCAAGCTTAGATCTTTTCCCAGGCCAGGTCTGAAAGCAATAACAGTATAAAAAAAAGCCCTGGGGCTGAGTTATTTGATTCTGTTATGTGAACAGCATAGACCATGCTGAAAAAGAACCAAATAAGTTAAAGTAGAACTACAGGCTCCTATAGGACGCAGTAAACAAAAATACTTGTTTTACCTTCCCTGACTGAGCCAAATCCTCCTTCATTTGTGTCTCACATGCTCCCCCTCCCAGATACTGCAGTTCACTGTGGGCAGGTTTCAGCAACAGAGGCAGTGCTGTCAGAAAGCAGTGGGCGGGATTATGTATGGCCAGGTTGCTAATAGGCAAGCTACAAGTTTGTAAATCTGCAGTGATAATGTGGAAGTGCAGATAAACTTATAAAGAAGTTCTGCTCTTATGAAGATGTGCTTCTTATAAAGTTTTTTTTTTTAAACCCCACCTGGGTCCAACAGCCTGGGGGGAGGGGCTTATACCCACTTCAGGACCGCAATACGTAAATATACGGCGGGCCACTGAAGTGGTTATACCAAGAACACACCTGCTGCAGCTGTGTTCTTGGCGTCATTTTAAACAGCCGGCGATGGCTGTTCAGTTACAAGCGGTCCGGCGTCTATACAGCCGCCATATCGTTTGTACCGATCGGTGGATCGTGCTGCCCCCACCCCCCTCTGCCAGCTTCCCCGAGCTCTGCAGTCCCTCGTGTGGGCCCAGGACCGGCACAGCGGGTCTCCCCGCAACGATAGGAGAGAGATCAGCAGGCTTCCAGCCGCTGAACTCTCCTCCAACCACTGGACCCGGACGTGATGTGCATTACATCACTTCTGGTGTTACTGTACACAGTCTCCGGCTCTTAGAGCCAGGAGAAGAACCTGGAGAAGCAGATCTCTGCTTTATCAGCTTCTTTGCGGTCCCTAGGTGACATTAGGGGTCTGAAAGACCCCTGATGTCTCCATAAAGAGGACCTGTCACACCCTATCTGCTATTGCATAGGGGGCTTGTTATCCCCCTATGTGATAGCAATTAAGTTAGTATAATTTTTTTTTTGGGTATTGAAGTTTTTTGCGGCTTCACGGACGCATGCAATTTTATGGCTTGGCATGTTTGGTATCTATTTACCCGGTGTGACACCATTGTTTACATTTTAACAAAAAATTGGGTATTATATTATGTTTCTGTGCACTAAATTTAATTTTAGTGTATTTTATAAAATAATACCGGTTTAATAAACATTTGTGCAAATACCATGCAACATAAAAGCATTTTTTTGTATTCTACAGGGCCTCTGCTTTCAGAAAATATATCATTGTTTGGGGGTCTGAAGCTGTTTTCTAGCCAAAAATTCAGATTGTATCATGCGTGTGCAAATAGTGAGAAATTGCTCCGGACAGCAAGTGGTTAAGATACTCGACTCTCCCGCGCAGATAATATAAAATCAAAACATGTTTTTTTTAACTAAAGACTTCTCAATAAAAACATTAATCAGATAAAACATTTTTTTTGCATATTACAAGTTGGTTGGAAATCCACATGGGAACCAAATACAATATATACAACGAAATGGAATCAATGTCCATATGTGAAAGGCAGTGATCTTTTTCTAGGCTCCTCAACATGTTTTGCCGCCTCTCTAGCTTCCTCAGGAGGACTTGATCACCTAGAAAGAGCTTTACTCTGGACCAATGTACTGCAAGTCAGTCGCCGGAGGCTAGCTTCACTGGGGGGGGCCATGGGAGGACACACTCGCAGGCAGGCAAAGACACCCCAAATAACGAGGACGAGAGTCCCGAGTAGTAAATGAACAAGCGCTGCTGTTGCCTCGTGTCCACTAACACCAGCCTAAATGATGTCTAGCCTCCGATGACTGACTTGCAGTACATTGGTCCAGAGTGAAGCACTTTCATAGGTGATCAAGCCCTCCTGAGGAAGCCAGAGAGGTGGCGAAACATGTTGAGGAGCCTAGAAAAGATCACTGCGCTTCTCTGCACATATTGACAAAAGTTTATATTATCTTTATAATGCTTCTATTGAGAAGTCTTTAATACAAAAACATGTTTTTTATATTATCTGTGCGCGAGAGTCGAGAATCTTAAAAGCCCCTTCCCCTCAGGCTGTTGGGCCCCCGGTGGGGTTTGAAAAAACTTTATTTGGATACGTGCACTCTTTTGGGGTGTGGTACTCTACCCTCCATCTACTAAAACACCTACATGTGCTTTTTCATGGGAGGCCGTAGTTCTACTTTAGAACAAAAGTCCTGTGTGCCTTTACATCTTCACTATCAATATACAGTCAGGCAGTGGACAGCCCAGCAGCAATTCAGATCCCGGGAGTCCTCTTAGCTCTGACTTGCAGTCATCCTCAGACAAAGCAAGCAAGGGGCAAAATATAACTCTTTCATAAGTAAGCCTGTCATCATAACTTAATACTGAAAACGGAACGTTCGGATCTAATGTGACACCTTGTGCTGGCTCACATCCATTTTTAAAGGTACGAGCTTTCAAATCACTTTAGCTTTATAGACATTATATAATACTCCATCTAAAAGCCAAATATCCCGGGCACACAAATGGGATTAGCTGTTTGGAATATCTAGATCAGTATTTCTCACCCTTGGTTGCATTGAACTCTTCGATTCCTCCAGAGGTTGTTAGAGGTTTAAGCAATGAGCAGTTTTGGGCATTCACATAAGTAACCACTGTTACCAGTAATCTTTTTAGCTGTCTGTAAGGGGGGATTCATCACACTGACCACCAAGGTAAGGAGCATTCTCCTCACTGACCACCAATGTAAGGAGCATTCTTCCCACTGTCCACCAGTGTAAGTAGGGGCGTCCATCTAATTGACGCCTGCCGGTGGCCATCTTGGTGAAGGACGCCGGCAGAGAGAGGAGGGGGCGTTCACCTGGCAGGATGAGGTATGCCGCCGGGTCCCCTCCTCTCTCCTGACACTGTCGGCGCTCTCAGTCCATGACTGAGTCCCCAAATTGTTAGAGGGGGTGACACCAAAATGACTGCCAGTCATTTTGGTGTCACCCCTCCAATGGTGTCACCCAGATGCTGGCCGCACCCCCCTTGTGAGGCCACTGAATCTAAGGAGCATTCTTCCCACTGACCACCAAGGTAAGGACCATTCTTCCCAATGACCACTATTCTAAAAGGTGCCCATACACTGCACGATTCTCGTATGAGAATCGGGGGGAAATCCCGCGATCGTACGAGAATCGTGCAGTGTGGATGAAGACGTGCGACCGTTTCTACTGTACGGTCGCAGGTCTTTTGTCTAAGGAGCATGCTAGAAAACCAGCCGAAAATCTTACGATTTTCGGCTGGTTAGAACGGTGTTAGGGAGACAAATGCCGAACGGGCCGGTGTGCGCACACTGCCCGTTCAGCATTGCAGTCATCGGAAGCTCGCCCCTCGGGGGGGGCGGGCTTGCAATGATCGCAAGTACGGTCTGCCTGTCCAAGATGGTCTTGCAATGGTTGTAATGTGTATGGCCACCTTTAGGCTCATTGCTCTCATTGACCATCAATGTAAGGAGCATTCTTCCCACTGACCACCAATGTAAGGGACATACCTCATTCCTCTCACTGATCACCAATGTGAGGGAGATTCTCCCCACTGACCACCAATGTAAGGGAGATTCTTCCCACTGACCAATAATGTAAGGGGCATTCTTCCCACCGTCCACCAATGTAAGGGGCATTCTTCCCACTGTCCACCAATGTAAGGGGCTTTCTTCCCACTGACCACCAATGTAAGGGACATACCTCATTCTTCTCACTGACCACCAATGTAAGGGA
This sequence comes from Nanorana parkeri, assembly GCF_000935625.1. NCBI lineage: Eukaryota > Metazoa > Chordata > Amphibia > Anura > Dicroglossidae > Nanorana > Nanorana parkeri. The sequence goes on from NW_017306482.1 coordinate 227,218, forward strand.
CATTCTTCCCACTGACCACCAATGTAAGGGACATTCTTCCTACTGACCACCAATGTAAGGAGCATTCTTCCCACTGACCACCAATGTAAGTGACATTCTTCTTACTGACAGGTACTTATGTAGTGCTGACAATTTATGCAATTCATTACATACTACACATTCACGTGGGTTCCTGCCCTCAAGGGGCACTTATTTCATATGCATACAGGGCCAACTTAGCCAGGAGCCAAGTGACCTACCACCATGTGTTTAGAGTGTAGAAGGAAACCCACGCAAGCACAGGGAGAACATTCAAACTGCTTGCAGTGTCCTGACCAGGATTCGAACCAGGGACCCCCAGTGCTACCCTAATTGGATGCAGTCACTGTTCGGCCATCGATTTTCCACCTGGCTCAACAAACTTTGATTGAAAAACCTAAGGAGACAGGTGGAAAATTGATGGCCAAGCAGTGACTGCATCCAATTAGGGTGGCACTGGGGGTCCCTGGTTCGAATCCTGGTCAGAACACTGCAAGCAGTTGTGTCGACAGGGTGGTGCAATGTGATACCAACAGGGTCAACCGTGGTTAAACATTTTTGGAACCTGTGATTTCCTCAAGCTGTACAAAGCAACAGGTTATCTGTACCTGTCTTTCACTCTCCCACCCTCCGTTCAGCCACCAGGAGCCAAGAGCGGCTGTGTAAGCTGCACGTTGCCAGAGTCGCAGCTTACACAGAGCTAGGAACTCCACTTTCTTCCTCTGCGCCAAGCTAGGAACTCCACTTTCTTCCTCTGCACCAAGCTAGGAACTCTACTTACTTCCTCTGGGCCAATCAGCGCTGTCACACGGCACATAATGGGCACATCAAGTGTGCAGACCCATGAATCCAACGGAACCCAAATGGATGGCCGAATAATGACTGCATCCAATCAGGGTTGCACTGGGGGTCCCTGGTTCGAATCCTGGTCAGGACACCGCAAGCAGTTGTGCCAACAGCATGGTGCCAACAGGGTCAACCATGGTTAAAATTTTGTCCTCTGCGGCAGGAACTGGACGAAATTCAAGCCGTGTATGGCTACATTTACTGACACTTCAAAAATGTATCAAATCTAACATTTCTAAAAAGTATTGTGCGCTCTTATCTGTCCCTGCTTCCCTCCACTTTTCTATTATATCAAAATGACAATGACAGCTGCAGAGCAACCTTCCATCTGAAGATGAGCAAGTCGTGTGATGGCAATGAAATGACAACAACATTAATGCTCCATGATTAGACGCAGGAACGGCACATGGAGGCGCACCGCACTGTAACCCGTGAGGTGTCGTTCCCGGGAAATGGAAATGAGACGGAACAGCTTGTTTGCGCAATCACAGAACTGTGGATAAGGCATAATGAGAAACGGGAGATGCCGATGTTTATAATGAAGACGCGGGGAGACAATAATGCAAGAAAACAACCTGGAAATTGATTTAATTTTAAACCGTCAATAGGCAGATGACGGCAATGAATTTACATCTGACTTTTCCTACATCAGCCCTATTCCTCATTTTCGGGAAGGACGCCGCCGTTAATCAAATCAAGTCTGGCGGGTACGATTAGGTTCTGGTTTTAATGCGAATGAGTGGTAAATGGAGTCATCAAAAACAAACAAGAAGAGGAGAACATTAAATCATTTTTTTTAAAGCCGAACTCCGAACACAGAAACTTTACTATACTAGGGATGCACCGATAACGTTTTTTCGGTATCGGGTACCGACATTTTATTTATGGTGCTCACCAATACCGAATACCGATACCGGAAGTCCCATTAAGGAAGCCAGGTGTCGTATACTGACTCGCTACCCGGCTTCCTGATTAGCACGGAAGCCGTCTCCATGCTCCCTCAGGGATGGTGGGCGCCCCTCATAAGGGGCACATCAGATGTGCAGACTCATGAATCCAGCGCAGCAATGGTTGGAATCCCTCCTAGTAGGCCCTGCAGGTGTGCAGACCCATAAAGCCAGCGCTTGGTTGGCGGGAGGCCCTCATAATGGGCACAGCAGGTGTGCATACCTGGGAACGCAGCACATGGATGGTGGGAACCGCTCATAATGGGCACAGCAGGTGTGCAGACCCAAGGACCACAGCTCAGGGATGGTGGGAGCCCCTTATAATCTGCACAGCATATGTGCAAACCTATGAACCTAGCACAGGGGTGGCGGGAGCCCCTCATAATGAGCACAGCAAGTATGCAGACCCATGAATCCAGCACAGGGATGGTGGGAAGCCCTCATAATGGGCATAGCACGTGTACACTCCTGGGAACTCATCACTGGGATGGTGGGAAGCCCTCATAGTGGGAAGCATTCATAATGGGCATAGCAGGTGTACACTCCTGGGAACTCATCACTGGGATGGTGGGAAGCCCTCATAAGCAGTTGTACACTCCTGGGAAGTCAGAGATCTCACAAACAGACTCCGCAGTGTAGTAACAAGGGCGTTACTGCAACACAGTGTGTTGGTGTGCTTGAACAGCAAGACACCTGCACTGCAGGTGTCTTGCTGTATAGGTGTCTCATACCTTAACACAGCACATAAATGCCAGCCTAAGAAACCGTGGGGTGGCTTAGCCCTCCAGCATCTATCAAAAATAAGTTTTAGGTGGACTGGCCCTTTAAACAAGAAGGTTGGTAAAAACCAATAAGAAGAGTTGTCACCCCACCATCTCCTATAGAACTTTCTGGGATGCTCTGTAAACAAACCAAAATGTTTTATTCTATGGTCCTGGAACACGGCGAGTCGTCATCCTTTAATCTGCCTGTCACAACAATCACACAACTAAATTAATTAGCTTTAATTATAATCTGTGACTCATTAATCAGCCTCAATTTCATTCAGAAACACGGATCCTCTGAAAGCTAAATGTAATAATAATAGCAGTGATGTATCGTCATGCTGTTCTGGCGCATCGCTCTCCACCGCATCGTGAGATGAAATTCAATTACGCCCCATTATTTCCTAACATTGGAGCTTTCACTGGAACAGTTTGCTTCACTCGAGTCTCTCTCTGTGCGTGCAATCTCATCGCTTTCCTTAAAGCCGGACACCAGCCAAGAGACGGCTGCATTACCTGGCAAAGGGTTTGTATTTGTGTATATCCAGTCCTGAGATTTATACAGCTCTGCCACACAGTGCAGCCCTGTCTGGCAGGGCAGGAGACCTCCTGCTACAGGTAAGTAATACTTACAGGTCTTGTCCCTTCCCCAGCCTGTGACTGGACAGTAAAAGGAGAAGCAGCACAGTGATGGGATAATGTGCACATCAGGTGTACAGACCGGGGGAACCCAGAACAGGGATCGTGGGAGCCCCTTATAATGGGCACAGCTACTGTACAGACCCGGGAACTCAGCACAGGGATGGTGGGAAACCCTCATAATGGGCACCGCAGGTGTACAGACCCGGGAACTCAGCCCAGGGATGGTGGGAGCCCCTCATAATGGGCACAGCAGGTGTCCAGACCCGGGAACTCAGCACTGGGATGGTGGGAGCTCCTCATAATGGGCACAGCGGGTGTACAGACCCGGGAACTCAGCCCAGGGATGGTGGGAGCCCCTCATAATGGGCACAGCAGGTGTCCAGACCCGGGAACTCAGCACTGGGATGGTGGGAGCTCCTCATAATGGGCACAGCGGGTGTACAGACCCGGGAACTCAGCACAGGGATGGTGGGAGCTCCTCATAATGAGCATAGCAGTTGATTTTTTTTCCTGCTGCAGTTAAGTAACACTTACAGGTCTTGTCCCTACCCCCATCCTGTGACTGGACAGTAAAAGGAGAAGCAGCACAGTGATGAACTCATTACTCTGCTCTATCCTCTTATTGGCATTATTCGTATTAGCACATGAGCCTGACTGGCTCCATGTGATGCTTCTCTCTCCCAGCCTGTTGTACATAGACTGCAAGAGGCCGACACCAGGTCAGATTCAGGTACTCACACTGCTTACATTTACAAAAATACATTGAATGATGTATTAATGAATGCAGTGCTGCATTAATTTGTGTCTCTTATATCTGCCCGGAGGCAATACAAAAACAAAATGTAAAGAAGTGAGTCAATCTTATTTTTTTTTTCATGGGTTTTACTAATATTAGAATCAATAACTCCGGGTTTTGCATTAAACTTCACTGTCTTCAACCGCGCTCTCTCTCTTCTTTCCACCCTACAAGAACATGTGAGATGGCCAGTTAGGACAGTATTTAATGGGATGAGTAATACAAATTTGATGTAGAACTAGGTGGGATAGACTTCCCTGAAGAGATGAGTCTTAAGGGATCACCTAAAGGCAGTCAGAGTGGGAGATAGACGAACAGGTTGGGGTAGAGAGTTCCATAGGATGGGAGAGGCTATAGTGAAGTCCTGATATACTATTAGTAGTATAAACACAACCATTTTTATTTTCCGGAGTCCAACTGTAACATAGTTTTATTTCCTGTTATTCCTTCCAGTATACGGCCTCATTCACACAGCGTAGAGTGGGGCCGTACAGATCCGTGAGGCATGCACGACCATATCGGGCCGTTCCCGGGAGGGCCGGGTGCTGCGTGTGATTGCACGCAGCCGCCTGTGCTTCTCTATGGGAGGACGCGGCCGTACGCTGTCATACACACACCTGAACTGCACATATGTGTGGGTGTCAGTGCATCCTGTCTGCGTCCGAGTATGTACACCGTCACCCGCAGGGATGTGCAGCTTAGGTGTGCGTACGGCCGTGTCCTCCCACAGAGAAGAACCAGCTGGTGCGTACAATCAAAGGCAGCCAGGGCCGGATTTACTCTCTCTGCTGCCCCAATGCCAGGTTCCTCAATGCGCCCCCCTGTATGCAGGCCGCATAGAAGTGTTCTCAGTGATATAGCCGAGATCACTTGTGCAAAACAAGCATCACCTTCCCCGTTGTACATTTAGCCCTGCTTGCCCAAAGCAGGGCTCAATGTAGAACACAAATACCCGCCCGGTGCCCGGAAGTGCATGTCTATTCTCTGCTGCCCCAGGACCGGGCCTCGGTTGGCCTTGTGGGAAATCCGGCCCTGCACACAGCACCTGTCCCTCCTGGGAACGGCCTCGATACGGCCGTGCACGTCGCATGGATCTGTAACGGCCCCGACTCTACGTTGTGTTAATGAGGCATATCCGTTATTTTCCCAACTTCCAGGCCAAGCTGTCAAGCAAAGGTGGCAGCCACAGAGAAGGACAGAGATAAACCATAAAGCACTGAGGGGAGTTGGGTTTAGTTTGTTTCTTAAAGAAGAACTCCGGGCAAAACTTTTATTAACCCTTGCAGTGGGGCTGCCCCCGAACTGAAAGGGTTAACAACTCGTTTGCGTCTAGGGAGGAAAATGAAAAAGTTATACTCGCCCGATCCTCTGAGGCAGCTTGCTCTAACATCGGTCCTTCCACCCTTGCTTCCCCTCCGCTGCAGCAGTCCAAGGTCCAGTGAGTTATCACGTCTAATGCAGTGGGGGCGTGAGGGCGCTAAGGGACATACTACTGCTGGATCGGAGGGGAAGAGAGGACTAGTCCAGCAGCCGCCAGGTGACTCAGAGGTTTGGGTGAGCATATCTTTGTTATTTTGGCCCCTAGAACAAAATAAGCATTTAGCACTTGCAAGGCTTAATATAGGTTTTGCTTCAAAGTCTTAAGACCCATTCACACAGGAAGTTCTGGAAATCTTGCGGCAAGAACCTATGGGTGCTTGTGGCAGGAATCCCGCTCAGATGCGGCCGCTGTACATGCAGCCTTGCACAGACATCGGCCACATCTAAACAGGGACACCTGGCATTCCTGTTGCATAGGTAGACATATAAGCTGCGGAAAAATTTGGTTCGGATATTTCGTTATTTCAGGATTCGGGTCCGAAATTCAATTCGGTTTGGGATTTTGGACGAAATCTGAATATTTGCTAGTTTCGGATAAGTTTACAAACAAATATTTGTTACGACTGCCACCGAAAACCATATACAGATATTAATACTAAAGCTGAATCTCCCAGACCGGAATAGCATTCGGGATCCGAATTTCCAAATGTCATTTGGGTCCATATATGTATAGGGGTCTGGGAGCCTTATACATATATTACTAAAGCTGAGGCTCCCAGAACCGAAGCAGCGCCCTCAGGCCGCCTGACTTGCCTTGCGGTAGCGCCGGGCCTGCATTCGGCAGCTCCTGAATGCAGTTTGGAAATTTGGATCCTGAATGCCATGCGGTTCTAGGAGCCTCAGCTTTAGTATTATATGTATATACTGTATATGGCTCCCATGTTGCCGTAACGAAAATTCATATTCAGATCCATTCGGATGCATTAAACTGAAAAACACATCTGATTGGCCAGAAAAGTCACATGTCTCATTCAGTTTAGTTTTTGAATGACATTCGGATTCGGACACATTCAGATGCATTGGGATTCAGATGCGTCCGGAAAATTTGTACGAATTTTGATTCGGAACTAAACGAATCGCACATGTCTATCCATTCATGCCGCAGGAATGCCAGATCGCCCCATGTGGATGAACCTTAACACTACAAGTCCATGTAAGACTCCCCTGTCCATAAAGCGACAACACTGCTGTGTGATTCGACCGTTGAATAAGCAGCGTTGTCACCCTCATGATGCCACGTGCTTGTATGAATCCTGTTTTTTTCCCCTTAGACATGATTAGGGATTCATAGGGAATACAGGGTCACCTTTATTACCATCACCCACTTTTCAAAGTGAACATTCATTATGTAAAGTGAGCGGCCTCCAATTCATTAGTAAATCAACCCCATTTATTACCTTAGATACTGGTATGACCTATCAGACTGCAAATATTGTATGAGATTTTTATATGCATGTAAGATATAGCGGGGAAAAAGGAAAGGAAAGATAAAAGGTTAAAGCTGAATTTTAATCTGCTTCTATTTTTAATTTGTCAGTCAACTGGGTCTCTGTGCTTCTCTGTGCAATGCAGGCAGTTAATGGCTGGTGGGAAGGTGGGGCCAGCAGGGTGCTGTACACATCTTCCTGAAAACATCACAGCACTCTGCTTCAGTACTCCTCTCAGGAGCCCTCAGCCCTAATGCAGCAGTGGGCTGGCTCTTTCGGGAGGAGTTATAATTTAATGCCTGGGTATCAGGGCTGGATTGTACTCTCTCTGCTACCCCAAGGCCAGTTTCCTCAATGCGCCCCCCTCCCTGCCAAACCCCCCAATTGAGAATGCCAACCAGATGGCAGGGGCGGCAGGGTTTTTTTTAAACTTGTTTTATTTTTCTTTATTATTTTTTTACTTTTTTTTTTTTACATTTTTTTAATTTACGTTTTTATATATTTTTTACCTTTTTGCATTTTTTTTATCTTATACATTTTTTTACTTTTTATAATTTTTAAATTTTTATAATTTTTTTCACTTTAGCTATTATTTTTTCTTATCTGTTACTTATTTTTTTTAACTTTCACTTGAAGGATACCTATGGACAAATTAATAAGGAATTCAGGAGCCAGTCTGTCCAATCCAGGAGCCAGCAACATTGACAACAACTAGAGAAAGCCTCGAAAGTTTGGCGCCAGCTGTAATATTTAAAGAGCATTGGTGACCCAGATCCTGGGATTTGTCCAGCCCTGCCTTACTAGGACCAGGTGTCCTTCCCTAGCACCCCTTTGAATTTTATAGCACCATATTGCCAAATTTTGTGGACCATCACACCCGGCTTGTTGGATATCCCATTCCAAAACCGTAGGCATGTCCAGATCTGCTGTGGACACAAATTAGTAAGACTCCACATGCTTGCATCTCATCTCTACTGTCTTCTCCAGCACTTTCCAGACAAAAGTCTTGCGAGGGTTGTAAAGTGTATGGCCACCTTTAGAGAGACTGAAGGAGACCTTCAGGTGCCTTCTATTAAAAGTTAGCAACTCTCCACTATTTTGTGCTCACATGTAGAATTTAAAGGTGAGCTCCAAGCATGCAGATAAATACACAGATGGAACATACACTATATTGCCAAAAGTATTGGGACACCACTCCAAATCATTGGATTCAAGTTTTCCAATCACCTCCATGGCCACAGGTGTATATGATCACGCACCTCGGCATGCCGACGCTTCTATAAACATTTGTGAAAGAACGGGTCACTCTCAGGAGCTCAGTGAATACAAGCTTGGTACCGTGATAGGTTGCCACCTGTGTAATGAGTCGATCTGTGACATTTCCTTGCTACTAAATATTCCGCGGTCACCTGTTAGCGGTATTGTAACAAAGTGGAAGCAACTGGGAACAACAGCAACTCAGCCAGGAAGTGGTAGGTCACGCGGTCAGCACATGCTGAAGCGCACATTGCGGAGAAGTTGCAACTGTCTCCAGAGTCAATAGCTACAGACCTCCAAACTTCGTGTGGCCTTCAGATTGGCACAACAACAGTGCGTAGAGAGCTTCATGGAATCGGTTTCCATGGCCGAGCAGCTGCATCCAAGCCTTACATCACCAAGTGCAATGCAAAGCGTGGGATGCCGTGGTGTAAAGCACGCCGCCACTGGACTCTAGAGAAGTGGAGACGTGTTCTCTGGAGTGACCAATCACGCTTCTCTGTCTGGCAATCCGATGGGCGTGTCTGGGTTTGGCGGTTGCCAGGAGAATGGTACTTGCCTGACTGCATTGTGCCAAGTGTAGTTTGGTGGAGGGGGGATTATGGGAGGGGGGGTTGTTTTTCAGGGGTTGGGCTTGGCCCCTTAGGTCCAGTGAAGGGAACTCTTAAGGCATCAGCATACCAAGACATTTTGGACAATTTCATGCTCCCAACTTTGTGGGAACAGTTTGGGGATGGCCCCTTCCTGTTCCAACATGACTGCACACCAGTGCACAAAGCAAGGTCCATAAAGACATGGATGGGGGAGTTTGGGGTGGAGGAACTTGACTGGCCGGCACAGAGTCCTGACCTCAACCCGACAGAACACCTTTGGGATGAATTAGAGCGGAGACTGCGAGCCCGGCCTTCTCATCCAACATCAGCACCTGACCTCACAAATGGTCCAACATTCCCATAAACACACTCCTAAACCTTGTGGACATTTTCCCAGAAGAGTTGAAGCTGTTATAGCCGCAAAGGGCGGAGCCAACTCAATATTGAACCCTACAGACTAAGACTGGGATGCCGTTAAAGTTCATGTGCGTATAAAGGCCGGCGTCCCAATACTTTTGCCAATGTAGTGTATCTAGATAGGAAAAACAATGGACTGGGTTAATCTCTCCGTCACTCTGCTCTCCTCTCAAATTAGCATGTTCCTTGTTAACACATGAACACTGCAGCACCACTGATTGGTCTCTTTGTGCTGCTTCTCCCTCTGCAATCTAAGCTCCGCCGTACAGGGGACTAAAACGAATTCCAGGTACTTTCACGGCTTTATAAAATGAACATTGAGTGGCATCAATATCTGAAGGTCAGTTAAAGAAAGAGATCCAGTTAATGTCCTTCAAACCGCCTTGCAATTGCAGACAGTATTATCATATCTGAGCTCTTCATTTCATTTTCCCTATGTACACGATGAACACACAGGAAACAGAACATCTCACCGCGTTCCTCACCGAGGGAATGACATGAAAATAGCACCGGTGTCATTTATTTCTCTCAGGCTTCATTCTCATGCTAATCAAACTGACACAATGTAACATTAAACACTGAACACTTTTTAAAAAGCTGAAAAGGTAGAAAATCTTTTTTTCTTTAGCACTGAATCTATATTATGTATTGTCCTCCCCTCATTAATACCATTGTGCAATGGAAGCCAGTACTGTGTAGAAACCAAATGCAATATCGCTATGTCTGTGAAGGTTCTCATTGATCCAGGTCATGGTATAGCTCGGGGTAGGCAACCTTGGCATACCGGCTGTCCCATCATGCCTCTGCCTCTGGAAGCCACGCCTGTGGCTGTCAGAGTATTGCTTGCATTGCATCATGGGACTTGTAGTGTTACCACAACTGGAGGGTCGAGGTAGCCTACCCGTAGTAGTAGTTTGGCACATTGAACTGGACTTGCTCTGTAATGTTGAAGACATTTTGTAGCTTATCCAAGACACAGCTACAGTTACATTGAGTGTCACAAAGATACCCCAACATTGATATCCACACAGGTAGAACAAGGAATGAGCAGATGTTGACAATGAGCAGATGTTGACTGTCCATGAAAAGGATTTAAGTTGTGGAACCCCCTGTCCTGTTTTGAAGACCTCCTTGTACTTCACTAACTATATGAAGAATGTTTCTTTCTGGCACAGCTTATGGTGACACTAAACTCAGACGTTAAGTCTTAAAAATGCATTCAAGTACCTTAAGTATCAACAAAAATTTATCTTTTTTTAATAACTATTAGGGATGCACCAAAACCGATACCAATACTAGTATCTGTACCGATACCGAGTATTTGGGCAAGTACTTGTACTCGCCCAAATGCTCCAATATCTACCCTTGATACAGGAAATCTCCCTCTGACCGGCAGTGCCACAACGGAAAAGGAGCCGGCTTCCTGGGCAATCAAGAAGTCGGGCGGCGAGTCATTACCCACCACCCGGCTTCTTGATTGCCTGTGAAGCCAGCTCCATGCTAGCGGAAGTACCAGTGTTGCAGTACCAGCGGCATCGGTGAGTACCGAAAGATAAATATCGGTACTCGTACTCTATACCGAAAAACTCTAATAACTATGCATAACTATCTTGGCCCATCCCTGATGTGGCTCCACCAGAAGGATGGTGGATCCTGATGTGAAAGGAGGGGGCTCCTGATGTAATTGGGGGAGGGCGGGCTTCTGATATTAACAGGGGCTCCAGATGTGAAGGGGGGCTCTGATATCAAGGGGGCCTCCTAATGCAAAGGGGGACTATGATATAAAAGGGGGGTTCCTGATGTGAAAAAGAATGGTAGATGTGAAGTGGGTTACTGATGCGAAGGGCGGTTTCTGATGTAAAGAGGGGCTCCTGATTTGAAAGGGAGATCTCTGATGTAAAGAGGGCTCCTCATGTATAAGGAGGGGGGCTTATGATGTGTAAGGAAGGGGCTCTCATACAAAAGGAAAGCCTACCGTTTTTGCGTGGGCCCCCCTTAAAAACCTATACCAGACCCCTATCTCGGATAAGGATTTGGTATGGATTTTAAAGGTGCCACACAATTTTTTTTTTTTTAACATGTTTACACGTTTTACATTTTAGACTGGGGTGCCTTAAGATTTACTTTTACAGGGTGACGTGACTGCAATTAGGTTGAGAAACATTGGTCTGCAGGACAAAAAGAAAAGAGAGATAATCAACACAATGGGACATAGTAAAACATAAATTTGAAGATTAAATAAATGGCTTCAGATTGACTCTAATTGCTTTTGCAACTTGATGATTAAGGTCAAATGTATAAAGTTGACCTAGAGGGTATTGCTGCTTTCCAAGCAAAACCAATCTTTCACTTTAAAATATCAACTTCCTGCCAAGGGACAGGGCAAATTGCCCACTGAGCTCTTTTTACCTACATGATAAAACCAGGCAGCGCATAAACTTTTTCTTCTACATCAAATTTCTCTAAAAGGTTTACTTTTCCTTATACCCATAAATCTTCCAGCTACTGATTTTTTTTCCTGGTTTGCTATTTTTCCTCCAAATGTGGGAAACTGCTGATTTCCCATATTAAATGACAGTGTTTACTTGATTATTCTCAATCATACGCTTCTATTTCCTGGAAGACGGTGGCACATCACAGTGATGCATAGCCAGTATCGTTGACAGACAGGATTGAAGACACCTCCGCTCACTTAACCTTATTAAAAAGGAGATGGAAATTGGTTTTCAGCATTTTTGGTGACATTTCCATGATATGTCAGCAGATACTTGTAAATCACAACTGCCATTATAATTAGGCATCTTCCCGATGATAAAAGTAAGAAAGCTTATATTAGGAAGAGATAGATTGAACCTAAAACCTAAAGAGGTCCTCAGTCTTGTAAGAGGACTTCAGTGGTAAGATACTTCTGCTGTCTTTGGGGTTTCCAATCCTAATGCCGGCCACCACAGAACCTCACATTACCTGCTATAGTCATGAAAAACAGGAAGAGCAAGAATCCTTTGTAATTGTAGTAACAAGAGGACATGGCTGGCAGGTGCAGAGATAGGAAGGTAGCAGGCGATTCCACCTGCCATGAAAATAGTTTTACGTGGACTTTTAACTGTTGACTGATCTGACCCAAAACAGTCCCATCTCTTGAAGCTACTCCTAAGTTTTATAAAGGTATAGTTATTAGGCCAAATGCCAATACAAAGTCAATACAAAATCGATTAGTTAGCCGATTATTACATTCGATTAATCGGTTAATAAAATAAATGTTAAAAAATGGCTCCAGTGATGGGACTACTAGTTTGTATTGAGATTGCAGTCCATCACAGGAGCAAGCTTGGAGCGGTGGAAGTAAAAAAGAAAAAAAAAAAGTGTGGTGTGCAATATAGTGAAATGAAAAGTGTAAAATTATACAGCAATGAATGCAGTATGGCACCGGCTATAGAGGACTACAAAACCCAGCAATAGTACATTATAGCTGGCGGTATTCTGCATTGCGCTGTATAATGTACTATTGCTGGGTTTTGAAGTCCTCTATAGCTGGTGGTATTCTGCATTGCGCTGTATAATGTACTTTTGCTGGGTTTTGTAGTCCTCTATAGCTAGTGGTATTCGGCATTGCACCACTGTATAATGTATTATTGCTGGGATTTGTTGTACTCCTCTATAGCTGGTGGTATTCGCATTGCACTGTATAATGTATTATTGCTGGGATTTGTAGACCTCTATACAGCGCAATGCAGAATACCACCAGCTATATAAGAATACAACAAATCCCAGCAATACATACAGTATATAATGTATTGCTGGGATTTGTATTCCTCTATAGCTGATGGTACATTGCTCTGTATAATATACAGCTATCAGCTATAGAGGAATACTAATCCCACTATCCCAGCAATACATTATAGAGCACCATGTGGGGGGAAAGTGCAGGCTTACCTGAGCAGTCTTCCAGCAACTTGTTTCTGAGATGGGGCCTGTCTATCGGCGGCTGTCATCCGCCCACACCTGGTCCACACCTTACTTCTTCTCCCCGCGTCCCTGTGTCGATCGTGGATGTGGGCGGTGAACGTGAGGCAGGGAGGAGGTGCAGCGCGTGGAGCGTAGATGCAGCCGGGCGGGTCTGTCAGCGGCGAGCGTGAGGTGGGGAGGAGGTGTGGCGCGCAGCGTGTGTGGAGCCGTGAACAGTGCCAACCAATCGGAAGCCGAATAATCGAGGATTGAAAAAGTTGACAACTTTTTCGATCATCGATTATAATCGATTGTCGATTAGTTGTTGCAGCCTTAATACAAAGTGTTAAACACTATATTGCCAGATTGTGTGGACCCCTGGCCATTACACCTATGAGCATGAGCATTAATGTGGAGTTGGCCCCAACCTTTGCAGCTTTAACAGAGCTGAATCTTCCAGGTAAGCTTTCCACAAGATTTTGGAGTGTGTCTGTGGGAATTTGGGCCCATTCAGCCAAAAGAACATTTGTAAGGTCAGGTACTGATGTTGGGTGAGAAGACTTGGTTCACAACTGACATTTCAATTTATTCTAAAGGTGATCAGTAGGTATGCACCGATACTGATACTAGTATTGGTATCAGTGCCAATACTAAGTATTTGGGTATTCATACTAACGGCTTCACAGGTAATCGGGAAGCTGGGCGACGGGTCATGATCCGCCGCCCGACTTCCTGATAATCTGGGCACGCGGCACCAGTACCCAGTATTGGCAAGTACCAAAGAAAATATCAGTACTCATACTCGATACCGAAAAAAATAGGATTTTAGTACTCACCGTAAAATCCTTTTCTCTCCGTTCATTGAAGGACACAGGGAACAGATCGGAGATCATGTACTGTAGGGTAATATCGCCACCTGCAGGAGAAGGACGCTAGGCACAAAAAAACTAAAGACCAATCACAGCCTAGGGGCG
>NW_017306482.1:241484-247628 GCF_000935625.1 Nanorana parkeri
CAGTGCGCCAGCGGACCCCCCCAAAGACCCCGCAGACACCAAGGGAGACTGGGAGAGGGGCGCAGAAGCACAGGCTGCGCAAAGGGGGGATGTGGGAGAGGTCCCTGAAGAGAGGCCGCAGCCCTCACAGGGCACTACGGTCAGTTTGTTCCCACAATCCATGTCCCCGGCAAATATATGCCAAACCAGAGCCCCAGGCAAGGAAAGAGACCTCGGCAGGCGCCGCCCCCGTCCCTAGGCCTTTTGCCGCAGTTGCCCCTAGCAACAGACCCGCAGGCAGACGACCCTCCTACAGTACCCGAACTCCCGGTGTCCCAGTGCGTCCTCACCCGACCGCGTCCCAGCGTGAAAGACCGATCCGGCCGGAGTATCGGTGCATCCCTAGTGTTCAGTAGGGTTGACGTCAGAGCTCAGTGCAGGCCACCCAAGTTTCACCAAAACTCATCAAACTATGTCTTTGTGAAGTCCCAGCACATGCTCCAGTCATGCTGGAACAGAAAAGGGCCTTCCTCAAACTGTTGCAAGGGCATAATTGTCTACAACTGTTGAACAAAATGCGTTCTGGACTGATAAAATTGTAGGGATCCTGAGGGGTAATTAGTCTGATGATCACCCCAGATGCTGGTTGAGTGAAGCGTGTGAGCATTTAACAACATGAGACTGAATAAAATTGCAATCTGGACTATATTGTATTGTAAGCCCTCAGGGGCAGGGCCCTCCTTACCATCTTGCCTTGAATTGTATTTTGATTGTAATGTCTTCCTTATATTGTAGAGCTCTGCGCAGACTGTTGGCGCTATATACATCCTCTATAATAATAATAATATGCACTCTGCTTTTAGCGCTTTCCATCCACTCAGTCCCTACTTGAGCAAAGAGCTGACGTTCGGCCACCTCTCCCGAGAGCGCTGCTTAAGGAGAATCATTCCCTCTACACTGCTTGAGACCCGATGTGCAAAAAGCAACTTCATATATTTTATAAATCACTTGGTAAACATTTTAATATTTCAGGACACAGCTTGTGTTTCTGATTAGATGTAGGTCCATGGGCTCGCTAAATCGGAACTGATTTTCAACCATCCACATTGTTCAGCACTTGTGTTTGTCACTCCATACTTATTCAAGGAACAAAAATGCCCAAAGCAATTTGTCGGGACAAATGCATTTCCTGATCGATCCTTCTACAAGAATTCAGTATTAATGCTCTGAGATTTTATTGGGGAATAAATTCACAATTTCGTGGCCCCCTCCACAGCGTGCCTTCTGAGTTCGGAATCTCTGGGAGTCTCATTAGTTTTGCGATCCAGTTAAGAGGCAGTAAACTTGAAAATAAAATATGAATCCAGTACACCGATGATATAAATTTGATGATGTATTCCGCCGGGCTAATGAAAACTTTATTGGATAAATAAAATTCTGAGATTGCTTCCAGGGTGTTGTGTTTAGCTACAACCATAAACACCTCCACCCGCAAATATCTAAGTAATACAAATAACAAATTACACACTGGAGAATAACAGGGTAAACCCCGGGGAACAGGACAACAAGAGGGGAGCCACAGATCGGGAGACATCTGGGGTAAGAGTCAGGTCAGAGTCAGGTCAGGGTTCAAGGCAGGAACAGGATACAGGCTACAGAATATGGCAACAATACTGAGGCACAGGCCTCACTGCAAGGGGAGGCTAAATACTTTCGTAGATCAGCACCAGGTGTTGACTAATTGCTGATTGCCGGGACACCCACAGGCACGGGACCTGCAGGATCTGGTTCCAGCGCCACAGTGCCACCTGGAGGTGTTCTGGTCCCTTACACTAGCGGTCAGTGGGGCAGAAGTGTCTTGGATGATCTCACACTGAAGATATACAGCTAGGAGGTTACAGAATAGAACAGGAAGTACATTGCTAAGCCTGGACTGTGTGGTTTGTGAATGGCCTGGAAGAGAGGGAGGTGGAGATGTAACTGTAGTAAGGTCCATTAAGACCTGTAGCACTTACAGATAAGCAGGCACGGAAATAGAGTGGGAGCTGGACTTCCACCCACAAGAACATTTGGGGAATGAAGAAGACAGTGTACCTTATGGCAGCTGGCTTTAGAGGGAATGGAGTGTGCAACTGATCTAGAACAGGTAAGTTTTTATTGGGCCCGAAGTTGGGCTTTAAAACAAAAGGTAAGTCTTACAAAGTACCACTTTGGCACAACAGAAATACTTCTCTACGTTTTCTGTAAAATAACAGATCTTCCCTTTTTGAGTTCAGCTCCTCTGTAACACAAGCTCCATCTGAGGCCAATAGTTAAATGAAGCATGACCGCACTGGTAATACCACTGCTGACTGGAGAGATAACATTCTGCTTATACCGACAACAGAATTTCTGGGAGCTTATGCTCTGCAGATTTTTTTTTTTAATGTAGATCTGCCAGCTAAACTACAAAGACAGAAAATAGCATCTGCAAACCGATCTGTAACTTAACACAACTGCATGAAGACCAAAATGTCCTTTTCCCGATTATAGAGCAAAATTCCGTGCAATAAGAGAAGAGAAAGTCGATAAATTGTTAATAGTATTCGAGAAACACTGCAACCAGAAGGGAATATGATTTCCGTGATTAAAGAGGAATTGCAGTCTTTTTTTTAATGTGTGTTGAGTAGAGTGGAGGAAACATAGAAGAATGTCGGCAGAAAAAGACCTAGTGGGCCATCGAGTCTGCCCCTTTTTTCCCCCCCTCAGTATAGATCTATGTTTATCCCAAACATGATTAAATTCACTTACTGTTGACTGACTCCCAACCCCTGCTGGAGGACTGATTCAAACATCAAGTACTCTTTTGGTAAAAGAACAATTCTAAGGTTAGTTTTGACCTTTCCTCCTGCTAGTTTGAAGTCATGTTCCGTGTTCTTGATCCTAGCTTGTTGACCTTCTGAACCTTATCCACACCCTTCATGAATTTAAAGGTTACTGTCATGTCTTCTTTCCCCAAGACCCTTCCTTCTAGAGGGGGGCTACTTTTGTTCCCCATTGTCCCTGTGTGTGTCATAAAGAAGCCAGCGCTCCAAGCTCACTCCCGTGATGGACTACAAACTCACCTGGGTTCTTGGTCTTATCTTCATATTGAAAATATTGCCCTTCTGAACCTCATCCACACTGTTCATGAATTTAAAGGTTACTGTCATGTCTTATTTCCCCAAGACCCTTCCTTCTGGAGCGGGGGGGGGCTACTTTTGTTCCTCATGGTCCGTGTGTGTGTTGTAAAGAAGTCACCGCTCCAAGCTCACTCCCTGGATGGACTACAAACTCACGTTTAGTTTAATCATTTGTATTGAAATTGTAGTCCATCCCGGGATTGAGCTTGGAGCGGTGACTTCTTTACAACACACAGGGACCATGGGGAACAAAAATAGCCACCCTCCAGAAGGAAGGACAGTGTCAGCCCCAATTCAGAGATGATTGGAGGATCAATAGCCGAGTGATACACAAATAAGATACATTTTTGTTAATAGTTTGGGTACTTCGAATGTATTTTTAAGATTTACCTCCTGAGTTTAGTGTCGCTTTAAGTTCCTGCAGTCTCTCCTGTTACGCTTTATCCCTCAGAACTTTCACTTTCATTTTTGTTGCCCAACTCTGGACTGGTTCATATTTATGTTGAAAGGTCTGAGGGATGAAACGTAAAAACAGAGACCACAAGAACTTAAATGAGAACTATGAGGTGAGTGATTTACACTCCTCCTCATAGTTGGAGCCGACCTGTGACAATGAAACTGTCACATGTCGGCTCTATTGATCGGGAAGTGAGCGGACACATACCGTCGCTCGCTCACTTCTTGGTCATCTTCCTGCAGAGAGCGGTGACTACCAGTCACAGCTTCCCGCAGGGATTCCTCCCCTCTCCTCTCCGATCCTTCAGTGCTGACTGGAGGAACGAACGGGGAGGGGGCGGGCACAGCTGGCTCTGCCTCTAGATAGGCAGAGCCCGCTGTCAATCAGCCAGCTGGGTGGATCTCGACAGTATTGTCAGGATTCGTCCCGGCTGCGCTCTCAGTATATAGCGAGCTGTAGCCCGCTATATAGTGAGCTTTGGGTCACAGAGGACGTTAGTATATGTCCTCCCGTGACCCTAAAGAGAACTATGGGATAAAAATTTTACCCCATAGCTCTCTTTTAACATGCCCGGCCTTTGGGAAAGAAGGAAAAAGATGAATACGTTTAAAACCTTTAAATACATGAAGGTGGGAATAAGGTTCATGATGTCAGTATAGGTTTGGGCAAGGGAAAGAAGATCTAACCATTCTCCACTCTCTTTAAGAAATGTGCTATTATTGTATGTAGTGGGATCGACCATTGATTCCTGTCCCAGGGACACAAAAGGAAGTCAAGGCAAATCAGCTCAGCTCTTCTCAACTCAATCCCAAACAATTAATTATGATCAGTATTCTCCAGCTGCTTTGTCCTGTAAGGTTTTCATGGGAAGCAAATCATATAGGTCAGTCAAGATAACCTTTGACCATCTAGCTATTCCTGAGGGTTCCAAGATGTTTCCAGGCCAGCTCAGAGACATAATCCCTTCATCGTGTTGACCCTGAGGTAACTCTGTAAAAATCCTCCACCAACTGCGCATGCGTCAAGTGCGCAGTCCTGTTACGCGCGGTTACACGCTCTTCAGCACATGCACAGATGAGGCCATCCAGCGGAACGGAAACGCGCCAAAGTGGCGCACAGGAAGTGACACAGCACACTCATCGCTTCCCCTATATAAACCCAGCCTGAGCACCACCATATTGCTGGATTATATTCAGCTCCCCTCTGTTCCTGTACTTCTGTGATCTCCTGTTTGACTTGTGACCCGGATCTGCCTTGACGACTCCTGCCTGCTACCTGCCCTCGACCTCAGATTTGTTTATTGGATTTCTCTTCTGCCTGACCCTTCTGTACCTCGATTGCCTGATTGGAATTGACCCCGGCTTGTTTACTTGGATTTCGGCTTGCACGGTGTTAGTCACCACTGGCACTCGTGCCATTGCGGTCCACTTGGTCTCTGTACCCATCCCCAGAGTCTTCGGGACACGAGGTGCAAGAGAGGCCTCCTCACACATACAGTCTCAACTCAGGTACATGACAAACTCCCAGTTGGACCTGGTGGTAGGCCTCCAAAAGAAACCTTCTATGTAGGATCTGTAAAACATTCCCAGACCACCTTAACCGGCACCCCTTTATCTGAAGCAGCATCCTCTGCAAGATACTCCTGGACTGCCAACCTCCTCACCCTCTCATGCGGCGGAATATGCAGATTTTGTAAAACCCGAGCGCTGTCCATAAATCAGCAAAACTACAGCTGGTGATCCAGCCTGCTGATTAATCACACTCCGCTGTAAGCGCGGGGTCCGGGGAATATCCGACTCTAACATTGCTGGGTGAACGGATGCTTTATTTTGTAAGAACGCAATAACAAAAAGAAATGTTCTTAAAGACGTAGTCCGCCTTCTGCAAACAAGAAGTAAATGCAACAAAATTGAGATTTCACGATCGATATGCATTTGATAATTTTTGCATTTAAGGTTGCAGAGCATTCCCCAGTGCAATGTTCAGGAGGGGGGAATTTAGGTGCTGAAGATGCTGCATGTCATCATGATTTATCTTACACCCAGTGGCGTAACAATCGCCATAGCGACCCAGGCGGCCGCTATGGGGCCCGGGCACAGGGGGATGTGTAATTATAAATCACAGGGCCCCATACAAAATACTGTTTAACTACTTTATATGATCCAACCCTCCCCACCCTCCCTTGGATCATATAAAGTAGTTAAACAGTTACCCCATAGCAGAGCCTGCATTTTCACAGCCCAAAATGCAGGCCCACAGTGTCCTATGAAGCTTTTTAAACCATTTTTAAAACTCTGGGGAGAAAAAAAAATCCTTGTAGTGGACCACCCCTCAGACTGCAATGTTTAAATGCTCGTGTTTGCCTGCTTAAAGCACTTTTGACTTATCTTATCCCTCATTCCCACAGACACCTGAGGGCCAGTCCACAACCTGGACACCTGAGGGCCAGTCCACAACCTGGACACCTGAGGGCCAGTCCACAACCTGGACACCTGAGGGCCAGTCCACAACCTGGACACCTGAGGGCCAGTCCACAACCTGGAAACC
>NW_017306482.1:247675-251195 GCF_000935625.1 Nanorana parkeri
CGTCGTTTAAATGGCCACCTGAGGGCCAGTCCACAACCTGGACACCTGAGGGCCAGTCCACAACCTGGACACCTGATGGCCAGTCCACAACCTGGACACCTGAGGGCCAGTCCACAACCTGGACACCTGAGGGCCAGCCCACAACCTGGAAACCTGAAGGCCAGTCCACAACCTGGAAACCTGAGGTCCAGTCCACAACCTGGAAACCTGAGGGCCAGTCCACAACCTGGAAACCAGAGGGCCAATCCACAACCTGGAAACCAGAGGGCCAGTCCACAACCTGGACACCTGAGGGCCAGTCCACAACCTGGAAACCTGAGGGCAAGTCCACAACCTGGAAACCAGAGGGCCAGTCCACAACCTGGAAACCAGAGGGCCAGTCCACAACCTGGACACCTGAGGGTCAGTCCACAACCTGGAAACCTGAGGTCCAGTCCACAACCTGGACACCCGAGGGCCGGTCAACAACCTGGACACCCGACGGCCGGTCCACAACTTGGGCACCTGAGGGCCAGTCCACAACCTGGACACACGAGGGCCGGTCCACAACCTGGATACCTGAGGGCCAGTCCTCAACCTGGACTGAGGGGTAGGCACCGGCTGCCAGGGGAGCGAGAGTTAAAGAACTCCGGGGAAAATTATTATTAACGCTTGCAGTGGGACTACCCCCAGACTACAAGGGTTAAGTGCTCAGTTTGGCCTTGGCTCAAAAATTACAAAGTTAAACTCACCCGATGCTCTGAGCTGGCTTGCTTTTAGACCAGTCCATGAAGCCTCCCCCGCCTACTGCAGCGGTCTAAGGTCCCATAAATCATCACGTTTTATACACAGTGTATAGGACACAAGTACGCCAAGGGACATCCCAACACTGCAGCAAAGGGGAAGACAGGCTGGATGGAGTGCTGCCACGGCTGGGTCCCCTGATGGTGAAAGCAACAGACCATGCCCATGCAATGTTCATTGGCTTGCACTCTTGTAGACTGGGACAGCATGTGGCAGGGTGACAACGCAAGAGAGAAATCGGAAGCCAGGGACAGAGTGTTGTCACCGTACAACAGGAAGTGCATGGACACGGACCCTCATGGCAGGTACTATGTTCAAAAATTTAAAAAATGTTTTGGAATTATACAAACATGTTGAAGGTTAGATCAGATTTTAGCGATAGGGGTGATTTATACTATGACGAGGACCTTGTCAATCCCCACAAGCTCAGGACCTGGAGCTGCGCTGATCGCTCTCTTCACACACTGAGCAACGCACTGGCCCGGCCCTGCTGCGGTCATCAATCACAGCCAAGAATTGTCAGGCCAGGCACCCGACACGGCAAGACACCATTGAAATATGACAGCAACATTCTATTACAATCCTCCTCTCCGCGGGATCCCCAGGCACCTAAACTGCTGTACAGAATGCCGCGTCATGCTGCGCAATTAATTATAAAGCCGTTCCACACATCTTCTTTCTTTCTTCAAAACACAGAAATTTTAGACATTAAAGCAGAGCTCTGGCCAGAAAAAAAGTGAAACACAGCTGGGATTATACTGATTTACCTGCATTTTTTGTTACTTAGGTTAAAGCTGAACTCAATTATAATATGTTTATAATGTATGTAATATAATAATATATCATTTGTAATGCTGCAATAAAATGTGTCTTTCATATCTGACTAGAGTTCAGATTAGGGATGCACCGACACAGATACTACTATCAGTATCGGTACCGATACAGAGTATATGGGCATGTACTCGTACTCGCCCAAATGCTCCGATACCGGAACTTACGGTCAGAGGGAGATCTTAGTCTGACCGGCAGTGCCGAAGGAGCATGGAGTCGGCTTTCTTTCCAATCAGGAAGCCGAGCGGTGGGTTATGACCCACCTCCCGGCTTCCTGATTGGCTAGGAAGCCAGCTTTACGTGTTGCTAAGCAGCCTGGCTTCCTAATCAATCAGGATGGCGGATAGCACCTCATGAATGACTTGCGTCCTGGTTTCCTGATTGGTCAGGAAGCCACGCTGCCTAGAAACATGTGAAGCCGGCTTCCTAGCCAATCAAAAAGCCGGGCGGCACGTCAAGGCACGCCTCCCTGCTTCCTGATTGGTCAGGAAGCCAGGCAGCCTCTGAAGGCGGTGTTCTTGCGCTAGAACACCGGCTTCACTGGCAATCAGAAAGCTGGGTGACGGGTCACGCTCTGCCTCCCGACTTCCTGATAATCAGGGCACAAGGCACCGGTACTCGGTATCGGTGAGTACGGAAGAAAGAATATCAGTACTCGTACTCAATACTGAAAAAACGGTATCGGTGCATACCTAGTACAGATGTATTGCCTTCCTTCCGACAGCCCTTTGAATGGGCAATAAAAGAGCAGAAAAGTACTGATATATCATTTGTAACGCTGCATTATAATGTGTCTTTTATATCTGTGCCGAGTTCAGCTTAATCTCTCTGCTCTCTCCCTGTATAAGCATATACATAGTGTAAGTCTGACAAAACTGTGCAGTATGGGGTTCATCTGTAAAAGCCCCATCCATGCCATTCGCACAACACTACTACCCCTAGGTGGTGCTGCTGGGTATATGAATTTCCTATACTCATCAGCGCCATCTAGGGGCTCTAGTGGTGTGCGAATGGCATCCAACCAGCTATATGAATGGTGGAACTTTATGTAAATGAACCCCTATGATTGGCTGACACTGCTGGATCACCCTTGTCCGCCCTGAGTACTATTGTGTACAGACCGCAGATAATATAACAGTTGGATAAATGGGGTACCTTCGTTTACTGGGTATGACGCCCATCTCTTCGCTGTCCCCGTCTTGCATGACTCTCTTGGCCTGCCACCATTCGTCATCGGAGGCATTGATGACGTGCAGAATATCTCCGAACCTAAAGCTCAGGCCTTGGCTGGGGAGTCCGCTGTCTTTGCTTCTGTCGTAGTCGAACATGGCTCTGAGAGATACAAAGAAAATAGGAGGATTATTTATCTGATCACATAGTGTACTGTACAAAAAAATCTGCAACTCATCCAAACTGCATTGGCCCCTTTAAATCTGACTATGGGGAGGAGCTAACTGTATTTATCCAAAAATCTTCGGTGAAGACCCTTTGCGTGCACCTATTTCTGGATTTGGTTGCTATAGGCGGCACGCTTGTTTGCCTGCACCTAGGATGCAATCACAGTGCAAGCTGGTTCTGGAATTGGAGCATTGTTTGCTGTGGATCTCCAGTGCAGATAACACTGATTAGGATTTCAGTGCAGAGACAGGGACGCATCGCTTATATGACAGCTACGCCTGAGGGTTCAATTAGAGACAGGGAGTCTGAAAGGAGACAACTTCTGGTGTGGGCTATCGTTAGAAAACCCATACTTCTCACCGTGCCATGGCTGTAATGTTATATTGTTATTTGTAAAGCAAAGATATATATATATATATAAAAAAAATCCTTTTATTTTAAAAATATATAAACTAAAAAATAGGTTAAAGCATATCTAAACCGAAAAATAAAAATGCAATACATTGCA
>NW_017306482.1:251223-256037 GCF_000935625.1 Nanorana parkeri
AGGTTTAGATACGCTTCAAATAAAAGTGCCCAAAAATCATTACAACTTCCTTTGAATGGCTCGAAAAATTCTAAATGGATTATGGATTTCACATCACCTTTTGTGACGTGGCCATCAGGACAAATAGAGTGAGCGTGAATATACCAGCTGGGGAGACAGACAGCAATCAAAACTTGCTAGGGGTTCCATACACTTGCTAGGGGTTCCGTACATAACGTGGCTATCAATACACTTTATTGCACGATTATCCCCATACAGAAGAGCTGTATTTCAGGGTGGATGTTGGAAGCCTATTTGGGGAAGATAAAAATCCAGTTGCAACTGGAACTGGCACTGTTATCTTTCAGTCAACAATAGGCTCTAGAGCAGTGGCGGCCAAATTAATTTGGAATCCAGGAGCCAGGAGTTGATAGGAGTTGTAGTTCATTGACTACAACTAGGGGCAACCTCAAAAGCTACCTTGCTCCTGGGATTTGTCCAGCGCTGCTCTAGACGTAAACTATATATACATTATTTGGCCAAATGTTTGTGGATTCCTGACCCATCACACCTATATATGAGCTTGTTGGACATCCTGTTCCAAAGCCATGGGCATTAATATGAAGTGTCCCCTCCATATACCTCTCTTTGGTTTTTGGCTTTCCCTATGATTTTGATCAGTTTCTGTGGAAATTTGAGTCCATTTAGCCAGGAGAGCATTTGTAAAGTCAAGTACTGATGTTGAATGAGAAGATCTGGCTCACCATCGGCATTCCAATTTATCCCAAAGGTGTTCCGTAGGGTTGAGGTCAGAACTCTGTGAAGGTCACACGTGTTCCTCCAAACCAAACCAAACCCATCAAACCATGTTTTTATGGAGTGGACTTTGTACACAGGGGTACAGTCATGCTGGAACAGAGAAGGGTCTTCCCCAAAACTATGCTACAAGGTTGGAAGCCCACAATTGTCTTTGTATGTTGTAGAATTAACAATTCCCTTCACTGCAAACACCAGAAGTCAGTCAATTAGAGGGTCACCCACATACTTTTGGCCATTATAGTGTATCTGAAAGTCAATAATGCTTTACACGATCTGTATCCACTCATTTCTCATTCGATACAGTTCCTGAATAAAGGTAAAAGGAACAAAGTTTCCGCAGAGCCGACAGCTTGCCACTTTAATAGACGCAGCTGCGAAAAAGTATTAAAGCCTAACGTACATCCCTCCGGGGTCTCCGAGGTATCGAGCTGGTGTAAAAATACAAGGAACGCGAGGTGCTCAGGAGGAGACACTGGGGAGGCAGCGGTTTACAGCCATCAACGCTTGTCGCAATTAAGAGAATCCTGTGCCACCTGTGGGTCGTAAAGTAAATTTGATTTTCATTCAGCAGCCTGGACCGCCTCGTAAACACGGCGACGTTAAGTGTTCCCGGAGGAAACACTCAAACTTATTTATTGCTGATAGCGCTCCAAGATCCCACAACTACATCCGCTTTAACGACTCGTTGCCAATCTCACAATATGTTTTGGCGGAAGGGGTTATGTACTAGGTACATGAACTGCGGTCCATTGTGTTTACTTACAAAATTAAAGTTATATTTAGGACAAACTTAAAACTGTTGCCAAAAGTATTGGGACGCCGGCCTTTACACGCACATGAACTTTAATGGCATCCCAGTCTTAGTCCGTAGGGTTTAATATTGATTTGGCCCGTTTTTTGCAGCTATAACAGCTTCAACTCTTCTGGGAAGGCGTCCACAAGGTTTAGTAGTGTGTCTATGGGAATGTTGGACCATTTGTGAGGTCAGGTACTGATGTTGGAGGAGAAGGCCGGGCTCGCAGTCTCCGCTCTAATTCATCCCAAAGGTGTTCTATGGGGTTGAGGTCAGGACTCTGTGCAGGCCAGTCAAGTTCCTCCACCCCAAACTTCCCCATCCATGTCTTTATGGACCTTGCTTGGTGCATTGGTGCGCGGTCATGTTGGTACAGGAAGGGGCCATCCCCAAACTGTTCCCACAAAGTTGGGAGCATGAAATTGTCCAAAATGTCTTGGTGTGCTGATGCCTTAAGAGTTCCCTTTACAGGAACTAAGGGGCCAAGCCCCACCCCTCAAAAACACCCCCACACCATAATCCCCCCTCCACCAAACTTTCCACTTGGCACAATGCAGTCAGGCAAGTACCGTTCTCCTGGCAACCGCCAAACCCAGACACGTCCATCAGATTGCCAGACAGAGAAGCGTGATTGGTGACCGTGGAATATTTAGTAGCAAGGAAATTTCACGGAACACCTGAATCCAATGATTTGGAGGGGTGTCCCAATACTTTTGGCAATGTAGTGTATATAAGGGACCCAGTCTACTTGGCCAGGAAATAGAGTGGACCTACACCCAAAGTTTAGATCCGCTTTGATCAGTTAGGGAGGGCAGTTAAGGCTCTTTGAATCAGCACTTGTCCTTAGTAACATGAAAAGTCCTTGGCTCTCTGGTTTTAGGTCAAGTGACCTAACATGCCAATTTCAGCAGGTTTGTCCACTTTCAGAGAGGACTCTCTGGTGGTGTCATTGCCCCAGGGCACAGCTGCGAATGCTTTAAGTCACATTAGTACGAACCAGAATGTGGATCTACTTGTTTCAGAAGATTGGTAGGTTCCTGTTCATTCTAATAACCTTTTCTACCTACCTACCCTAAGGCTGACCTAATTGTATAAGGTGGGCCCAACCTTTGAGTTTAAAGAAAACCCAAGCTTTGCCCGTTTAGGTTAAAACAATGGGCTGACCTCCCCCTCCCCCACTCTTCCCAGAAAAAAATTGCTGGGACCTGAAGAGTACTTCCAGGTATTGGAGAGCATGTGACTCACTCGATGTGATATCTCTATGGGAGGACACGGCTGTACGGCGACGCACGCTCACCCAAGCTGCACATCCGTGCGGGTGTCCGTGCTCGGATGCAGAGAGGATCCATCCGAGGACATGTGCAGCTCGGGTGAGCGTACAGCCGCATCCTCCCATAGAGAAGAACAGGCCGCTGTGTACAATCACACGCAGCACCTGTCCTTCCCAGGAGCGGCCCGATATGGCCGTGCATGCCGCACGGATCTGTACGGGACGACTCTTAGCTGTGTGAATGAGGCCTTAAAGAAAGAACTCCGGACAAAAAATATTCTTAACCCTTTGCAGTGGGGTTACCCTGGCACTGCAAGGGTTAAGTGCTCAGGGACAAGAATAAAAAAAAATATATATACTCATCTGAACCTTGAGGTTGGCTGGCTGCTAGACCTGTCCCTCACTCCCCCTCCGCTCCAGCAGTCTAAGGTCCTGTGAATCATCATGTCCAATGCAGTGTATAGGAAGTGAGGACGCCGAGGGACATTCCATCACTAGAGCGGAGGGTAAGAGAGAGGCTGAGGAGACCGGTCTAGCAGCCAGTCGGCTCTGAGGTTCAGGTGAGCATATCTTTTTTATTTTCTTCCCTAGACAAAAAGAAGCACTTAACCCTTGCAGTGTCGGGGTAGCCCCACTGCAAGGGTTGGGAATATTTCTGCCCGGATTTATTATAAGAGAATCCAGCACTTTGCATAGGCAAATCACAGGTTCCATTTAGGTGGTAGTATTTTTTCTTAATATATACCCAAAAGTTGTGCTTTATTTATTGTAAGATCAGTAAAAGAGACATTCTGATTGGTTGTCGTTAGCTAATTTGAATATTGCCCTCATTAAATAACCCCGAGCGTGCTTAATTTGCATCTCCTGCTTTTCACATTGTAGCCAATTGGCAGAGAAATTGTGAGCCGATTACAGGCCAGTCACGTAGCCAGACGTACATTAGAGAGCAGGCTCGCTCTAAATTAGGTTATATAAATCAATAGAAAACAGAAATAGAAAAAAAAAATAGAACCTCATTTCTCAAAGCAACGGCTAAACCTGAATTATACATTTACGACACTTATCGTATTAGATGAAGGATTACACGTAATAGAAGCATAATATTGATCTGCGTGGGCTCTCACACACCGCTAATATCATATTTTATTCTTTAGAGACCCAACTGGAGATTTCGAAATCCACCTCGAGTGCCGTGTAGGTGCAGTTTACGTTATTTAAAAAAAATAAAAAAATAAAAAAAATCTATTTTAAAGTGTATCTAGAGCCAAAACTTTTTGTTTGGTTGAGGATACAGTAGTGAGGGGTTAGAACCCATTTCAGGATTTTGTTAAGGTGATTTTCCACTTTTTGGGGGAGGTTCTATTTTCAGTACTCACCGATACCGAAAGTCCCATTAAGGAAGCCGAGCGGCATGTAATGACTCGCCGCCCGGCTTCCTGATCAGGTGACGAGGAGTCATGGAGCCGGCTTTCTGGCCAATCAGGAAGATGGGGGGTTGGGTAAGTTGGGGGGGGGGGTAATGACTCTCCGCCCGGCTTCCTGATTGGCCAGAAAGCCGGCTCCATGCTTCCTCGTCACCTACTCAGGAAGCCGGGCGGAGAGTCATTACCCCCCCCCCGCTTCCTGATTGGCCGGGAAGCCAGCTCCATGCTCCCTGGCGATGAGGGAGCATGGAGCTGGCTTCCCGGCCAATCTGGAACCTGGACGGCGTGTAATGACTCGCCGCCCGGCTTACTGATGCTAGAGGTTCCAGCAGCGGGAGCATTTGTACTCTGCCAAATACTCCGTATCGGCACTGATACCAATACTAGTATCGGTATCTGAGCATCCCTAGTTGTAACCCTTCACTACTCCATCCAAAATTAAATAAAAAGTGTGGGGTTTAAAGTGGACATGAAATTCACCAGATGTAGTTAAGTGGACATCTGTTGGGTGAATCACTACCTCTATTTT
>NW_017306482.1:256153-264498 GCF_000935625.1 Nanorana parkeri
CCGCCCCCCCCCCCCCCCCCACCCCAAAGTCATCACCTGGACTTAGCTATGCAAATAGGTCAGAGCCTTCCATTGGATAAGTGTTATGAACTGGGGTTGCTACAGTTGGTCAGGTCTAAGTTCAGCAACGGTATGTACCAAAATAATTAGGTCAGCTGTCTACCTGAATATACTGAATGACCAGGTTTTTCCATTATTGGATCTTTTCTTCCCTGATGGCACATTGGGCATATTCCAAGATGGCAATGCCAGTATTCATTGGGCTCAGATTGTGAAAGAGTGGTTCAGGGAGCTTGAGACATCATTGTCACACATGGATTGGCCACCACAGAGACCAGACCTTAACCCCAGTGGGAATCTTTGGGACATTGTTTACTCCCACTGGCCACAGTCCAGCTACGCCTAAGTTCAGAAAGATGATAAAATGGCCCTTCGTTTAGAAAGTTTGAGGACAATTGATCCAGACCAGGGGTCAGCAACCTGCGGCTCCGGAGCCGCATGTGGCTCTTTCATCCCTCTGCTGCTGCTCCCTGTCCAGGGGCGGAACTACCGTCGGGGGGGCCTGAGGTTGTTGGGGGCCCAGTGAGGTCCTGTCCTGGGCCACCCCCTAGTGGAATATGCGGCAGTGCAGGGTCCCGGGGTCCTGCACTGCCGACGGGCTTCTCAGCAAGGGGACGGGTCCTGTGACTCACCTCCTCTCCCGGCTGCGTCCCTAGTAACAGGAGGCGGGAGAGGAGAAGTGTGTGTATGGCCGGTACCCATGTGAGGGGTCTGGGCAGCCTGGGGGGCCTCTTACATGAGTATCAGCTGTACCAGGGGTGGCATGGCAGAGGTGACAGGGGAGGGGGTGAAGGAGGCCAGGGCACAGCAGCAGCAGGTAAGAGGAGTTGGGAGGAGGTACAGGAAAAGGGACCCCGGCAACCAGTCCACCTGAGGCCCTGAAGAGCCCACCATAGAGAGTCTCAGATGGGCTGTGCAGGATCTATGGTGTGCTCTACGCGCAGAGTCCAGTGTGTGACTAAGCCCAGAGTCCAGTGGGTTACTAAGCCCAGAGTCCAGTGGGTTACTAAGCTCAGAGTCCAGTGGGTTACTAAGCCCAGAGTCCTGTGGGTTACTAAGCCCAGAGTCCAGTACGTTACTAAGCCCAGAGTCCAGTACATTACTAAGCCCAGAGTCCAGTACGTTTCTAAGCCCAGAGTCCAGTACGTTACTAAGCCCACGTATACCTATACATGCTATACATAGCAGAAAGGTAAAAAACGATATATGCCGTGTTATCTTCCTTTTAGATGTCAAAAGGGTTTTGTGGCTCCCAGTGTTTTCTTTTCTGTGGGAAACGGGTCCAAATGGCTCTTTGAGTGTTTAAGGTTGCTGACCACCTGTTCATCCAGCCCTTGACCAGCTATAACAGTGAATAAAGAGTATGGGGTACAGTGGGTGGGGAAGTGTAATAACATGAGAGCCTGTCCCTTTGCTCTATATGGGCAAAGTGTTTCACAATTAATGAACATACACTATATTGCCAAAAGTATTTAGGACAAACTTAAAACTGTTGCCAAAAGTATTGGGACGCCTTTACACGCACATGAACTTAAATGGCATCCCAGTCTTAGTCCGTACCTGCGCTTCAGCATACTGCGACCCCGCTCTGTCATTTCACGTGGCCTACCACTTCGTGGCTGAGTTGCTGTTGTTCCCAGTTGCTTCCACTTTGTTATAATACCACTAACAGGTGACCGCGGAATATTTAGTAGCAAGGACATTTCATGGAACACCTGAATCCAATGATTTGGAGGGGCGTCCCAATACTTTTTGCAATATAGTGTATTTCCATGCACCTTGTGGCGCCAGTACTTTAGCTGTAATGTTAGATGTCATGGTTGGGAAGACCTGACACGGTCACTTTAACTGTACCGCGCAATCAATTCTGCTTAGCTCCGTCCCAAACACATCCATATTAAATTATTCCAATCCTTTTAAAATGTGGCAGTTAAATGATAACTTATTAAAGAAAATCACATAAATATTCATGTGCAATATGCAAATACGACATTTTTACAGAACAAAAGGGAAAAAAAAACCTTTACTTCCTACAGGCGTCTCTCTGCTTGTCTTATAATTTCTCACTTGAGATACAGCCTGTAGCAACGGAAAGTTTCCACTTTTTGAAGCGGTGCATGGAGGGCGAGCAGAATGCCAAGACTATACTCAAACTCCCACATAACGCTCTCACCAGTGGCAGGTAAAAAGTATCACGTGCCTTGTGTACTACTTGGGTAAGGGGTCTTAAGTCATAATTTGGGTCCAGCAACTCACTAAAACATCGGCCCTAAAAAATAAGTTGAACTCTGCGATAAAAAGTAAAACTGAACCGATGTGCCGACCTCATAACCGGCAGCTCCTTGTCAGCAGCTTGCAGGCATGAAATAATTATTTCTCCAGTTTCTTTTATTGGCTGGCAGCTGTACAATGAAGTAGAAAGAAATGCTGTTGGGAAGGAGAGGAGAGGCAGAGATCCAGCCGTTCCATTGTTGCATCAAAGAGAGCATCCTCGGAAACCCTGTGCTTGTTTCTTGCTCAGTCATAGTGCTGCCAGGGTTGCTTTCTTTAATGCACTCATGTCTGTGTCTGCAGATATCAGGCAGACAACTAAACAGGGAGGACAAGGAGAGTTTCAACAGAGCTCTCAGGGAGCAGCAAGGGAAAGGGAAAAAAAAAGGTTATACTTGCTTGATTTAATTAAATTAAAGGGATAGAATGTTTTAAGCTATTTCAAATGCTGATTGAGCCGCTTACAATGGATGCTGCCATCTGAGGTTTAAAAGCTTTAGTCTCCTGAGTACTGTCCCTGATATCCCGTTTTAGGGCCGTTGCATTCCCTTGCAGGGTCCTATGGAGCCACCTTTGTGTGTGCTAGTAAGCTGCGTGTCTCCACAAATTCACAGCAACGCAAGACACATTGCCCTTCTACCTGCTCATTCGTTCTCCATGCTAGTAGATGGACGGCTGATGGAGACTGCTCTGTCCCTTGTGTTCTTGCACTGAACAGGAAGTTCAGGGCTGGTAAGCTGTGTGCGTCTCCACAAATGCACAGACACATCAAGGCAAGACACATTCGCCTTCTACATGCTCCATCCTTCTCCATGCTAGTAGCCGGAAGGCTGATGGAGACTGTGCTGTCCCTTGTGTTCTTGCACTGAACAGGAAGTTCAGGGCTGGTAAGCTGTGTCTCCACAAACGCACAGGCACAGGCACAGCAAGACACATTCCCCTTCTGCCTGCTCCTTCCTTCTCCATGCTAGTAGATGGGCAGCTGATGGAGACTGAGCTGTCCCTTGTTATCTTGTCCTGGACAGGAAGTTAAGGGTTGTAAGCTGTGTGTGTCACCACAAATGCACAGACACAGCAAGGCAAGACACATTCCCCTTCTACCTGTTCCCTCCTTCTCCATGCTAGTAGATGAATGGCTACTGGAGACCTCTCTATCCCTGTGATCACATACTGCACAGGACGTTCAGGGGCTTTGGAGCTGAGAGAGTTGGAGCTGTTCGGAAACACGATGACTGTAAGTGATTGGGCAACAATGTAAAGAGATACTTTGCTGGGCGATGTCTATTTGTTTTCTCTGGATTCATTTTAGAACCAGTGTTTGAGAGTTTAATACTCGTTTCACTAAAGTTTGGGGAAAGAACATTTATACATTTTTGCATTTCTTGATGAAACATGTAATTGAAGTGAGATTGAACGATGGAATTGCTCCATGTATGGCCAGAATTCCCGTTCCTTCTACTTATTTCACAAGCATGACCTCACTACCTGAATAGAGGACGTGTCCCGTCACAGTTCAGCTACAGACTTGGAGCTGAGCTGTTACTTGTAGTTCTACAAGTATATACATACCTCTTACCCCTGGTTCTGCAGGCATGCAGGGCTGTGCTGTTGCTTGTATTCCTCCAGGCATGTGCTCTGAACCTGACTCGCTCTTGCACCTGTATGGCAGCTTTAGGCGTCGGCCGACCTCTCCTGCTGTTTCTTATGCAGCATCTCGGCCAATCAGTGCAGTCCGCATGTGGCCAATCCTGTGGATCCTCCCTCTTGCTGGCTCTATTTAAACCCAGGGCAGCAAACGGCACACGGCTTGAACAACGCTTCCCTAAGCTAGATGCCGAGCCCCTTGTTTGTGATTGAACCTGAATGCCTTGTAGTTTTTCCATGTACTGACTTTTGGCTTGTCCCTGGAAATCCTTGTCCCCAGTCTCCCCTGAACTTTGACTTGTCCCCGTTGATTCCAGTCTTCAGTCTGTCCCTATCCTTTGGCTATTCCCTGGAAATCCCAGTCTTCAGATTGTCCCTGGAAGTCCTGGTCCTCAGTCTATCCCTGACCTTTGTTTTGGGTGTCTGCAAACTGTCCAGAACTCTGGCCTTGTCAACCATTCTTGGCTGTTAGGTGAGTTGGGTGGACCTAGGGATTGTGACCTGGGGTCAGCACGCAGCCAAGCCCATCTCCACTATCAGGAGCTGTGGTGAACACCGGCTGGCCCTTAGAATCCACATCCTGGGGGACCCCATGCCACCTATCTAGCATTGCAGCACCCTGCCCTGTACCTTGTCCTGCCAGCCTATTCTGTCTTCCACTGCCTCATTCAGTTCCCCTGCTTGTACTCCAGCTCTGGGAGTTGTCAGCCTACTTGCACCCTTTTCTCTAAGTGTCCCTGCCAGTGTAGTAGATAGGGTCCACAGATCTGACTCCAGTTCATACCCATGAGCCCCGTTCTATGACATGACCATTGGGACCTATTCCTAACCCTACCCCTTGCTTGACTTTAACTTAGGGTCTAACCCTAAGAACATAAGCGGTTAGGAAATCATGTCCTGTAGACCAGAATGCCCCTCTTAGTGCGTCAGTGTAAAACACAAGTACGGCACTTGCTCCTTCAATATACCACTTGGGAGAACAGTCTGCTACAAGGAACGTAGAGGAAAAAAAGCTTTCCTCGGAGTCCCGTGGTTGGCGAGCCGGCCGACACATGAAGATCAAAAGCAATTTCTCCGCCTCTTTCGCGGCGCTCACAAAGCATCTGTCCTCTTTGAAAGTCTCGCAGTCGGCTTCGCTTAGAAGTCTCAAAGCCTTCAAAGAAAGCCGCGCTGGTCCAGTGGTACTCCGATTCTTAGAGAGCGCCGGAAGAGAGCGGTTTCTCGGAACTGGATGAACAATAACCGCCTGCCAATTATTTCATAGCAGAACAAAACAAATGGGCGGAAAGCCCGGCATGAAACCTGAAAGATTACAGTGAGACCTCAAATGAGAATAAAAACTACGGGCATAACGGCACTTGGCTCAGCACATTGCATGTAAAACTGGTGTTTTTTTTTTTTTTTATAGCTGTGCAAATGTTGTCTAAATACAAGATTCATGTGTATCCTGCCTTGGATCTTGGTGAGCTTTGTGTATTTCTTCCAGATCTGTGCAGTAATCCAGTGTGAGACTTGGAGCTTCCTGTAAGAAAGACCAGTCAATGCTGCTCTCTCTTCTTGTGCAGGGTGACTGGTCTTGTCTCTGCCCCCTCCTGTAATACAGACCGGTCACTGCTGCTCTCTCTCTCTCTCTCCTTCTGCAGGGTGATTGGTTTTGTATCTGCCCCCTCCTGTAATAAAGACTGCTCACTGCTGCCCCCCCTCCTTGTGCAGGGTGACTGGTCTTGTCCCTGCCCCTCCTGTAATAAAGACCACTCACTGCTCTCTCTCCTTGTGCAGGGTGACTGGTCTTGTCCCTGCCCCTCCTGTAATAAAGACCGGTCACTGCTCTCGCTCCTTCTGCAGGGTGACTGGTCTTATCTCTACCTCTCCTGTAATAAAGACTGCTCACTGCTACTCCTGACCTTATATTCTGTGCATTATATACCCCTGACCACTTCTCTCTGTGCATTATTTACTCCTGACCCCTGTGCTCTGCATTATATTCACCTGACCCTGCAATTTGTGCATTATATACTCCTGACCCCTGTGCAATATATACTTCTGACCCCTGTGCTCTGTGCAATATATACTTCAGACCCTGTGCTCTGTGAATTATGTACACCTGATCCCTGCACTGTGTGCATTATATACTCCTGACCTCTGTGCTCTGTGCATCATATACTCCTGACCCCTGTACTCTCCGTGAATTATGGACTCCTGACACCTGCACTCTCTATGAATTATGTATTACTGACCCTTAGACTCTGTTCATTATATCCGCCTGACCCTACACTCTGTGTTTTTTGGACATACAGCTGCTGGTTGACAAGCACTCCCTGACAATTTAAATAGGTTCTTCTTTACGGCAGGTTCTAACAAATGTAATGGAAGAGTTTCATTTAAAAAGTGATTGTGCTAAGATTTATGTGTGTCTGTGAGTTGAAGTACTAAAATTCTTTTTCCTTTGTTGCTTTCTATCCTAGCACTCAATGTTACATCTGCTAGGTCAGCCGTATAAATAAAACATAATATCACTTTGCGAGACGACAATATTACATATATCGCAGCGCGCAGGGTACAATCCCTCACCAAACAAGAGACACAACGTAACAATGGAATCTTCCCATTCTGGAACAAAAGAAATTATAGAAAATTTTCAGGCCCATTGAATTTCGGAAATTGCCGTGGCACTTATATTTATAATCCACAGCGCAACTAATTACGTGTAAGATTTTTCAATGCACAGTTGTCCACGCTGCGAGGGGAAGAAAATAAATCTTCAAAGGCGCAGAAGAGGGAGAGAGGCGGCGAGAGACGGAGCGAGAAAGCATTATTTTGGTTGCAAAGATTTTTTATTTAAAGCCGCAGAGACGCAACTCCAAATTTATAGGACCTGCAGCGAAAATGGGCAGCTCTGAGCCAGGGAGGAGAGAGCGATGAAGGAAACACAAAGACTGGCCAGGTTCTGATGGCCGTCGGGAATAAAATACAATCTGAAATGCCCTTGTCTTCATCTAGGGAGGGGAAATGTAGCTTTTTTTCTGTGATCGTGCTGAGAAAATAAGGCCAGATTCGTTTTTTGTTTTTTTTTAAAGAGACCCTGTTACTGACTTACACAAGATGCACGTCTTTTTAAATGCTTACTTGCAGTGCTATTCTATTGCATAAATTATTTTAATATTCATTGCAATCTGCCCTGGAACCTGCTAGAACATTTGACTGCTTTAGGAAGAGTCAATTCCCTAGCACACACCCCCTATCTCCTTGCACATCATAGCCCTCTCCTCTTCAGAGAGTGTCTAATTACTGGCTGTGCTGGGCCAGCTCTTCCAACCCTCCCTTCATAATCTTCTATGTAGCTGCTGGTGAGGAACAAAGCAGAATACTACACTTGAATGACTGTTGATATCACATCCAAGATGGCGGCACCCAGCAGCAGTCTCAGGACTTTTGGATGTCTACACAAGGGAGGCTTTTACAGGTAAATAACATGCATAAAATGCATATAGGAACTCTAGGAAAATAAAAGAATTTCCTTTGCAGTGGGGCTACCTCTGCGCTGCAAGGGTAAAATGCTTGTTTTGTCTAGGAGGCTCAAATAAAGCAGTTTTATTCACCTGATTGGTGCCTTCACTCCCTTCGCTCTGGTTGTGGAATGTCCCTCGGCATCCTCACGTCTAATGCAAGTCGATGGACCAGCATTAGATGTGAAGCCATCAGCAGTCCTTAGACTGCAGGAGCCCCGGGGAGAAGAGGCTGCGGGGACCGGTCTAGCCTAGAGGGAGCCAGCGGGGCCAAGGGTCGGGTAAGTAAATCATCTTTATTTGAGCCCCCTAGACAAAATGAGCACTTAACTCTTGCAGTTCCGAGGTAGCCGCACTGCAGGGGTAAGCTTTTGATTTTCCTGAGTTCTGGTCTGCTGACAGGGTTGCTTTAAAGGAGAACTATGAGGTGAGTGCTTTTCAGTCTCATTGTCACAGGTCGGCTCAGTAGATCGGGAGGTGAACAAACACATACCGGCGTTCGCTCACTTCTCGATCCTGTCACAGCTCTCTAGCATTCACACCCTTCCATTTGCATTCTTGTGCGTTTATTTGATTATTTTCTCTTTTCTGAATTTCTTCCTTAAACGGGCTATTTTGTAGGCAGCAAAGTATGCCTCTTGGTGGACTCTCAGCTGATCCTCTGTGTCTCAGGACATGGTGCTATCTGGTGTGTTCCAATGGTAATAATAAATATTTAATAATTACTAATAATGCGGAGTTAATTGAGGATATTGTTGTGGGGGAGACTCTGGGCAATAGTGACCACAACGCGATCACTTTCAGTATTGATCATAGGAAAAGCAAGAGGGCTGGTAGGACAAAAACCCTCAACTTCAGAAGGGC
>NW_017306482.1:264535-273895 GCF_000935625.1 Nanorana parkeri
GCGGAACGGACGGGGGAGGGGCCGGATACAGCTGGCTCTGCCTATCTAGAGGCAGAGCCAGCTGTATCCGCCTGCTCCCCTGTCCGTTCCGCCAGTCAGCTGTCACTCACGCAGCTGGGCGGATCCCGTCGTCTAAGTCGGGATCCGCTCCGGCTGCGGCGTCTCAGTATACCGCAAGCTGTAGCTCGCGGTATACTGAGCTTAGGGTGATGGGAGGACGCTAGTTTGTGTCCTCCCGTTACCCTAAGGAGAACTATGTGGAAAAACACTGACCCCATAGTTCTCCTTTAAAGATTATATAGCTGGTTAGAGTTGCTCTTGAGGAAATGTCACAGGTAGACCCCTAATCCTTATAGTGTGTTGTCTTCCTTCATTATTGAGGTCTTAAATCTAGCTATAGAACACTATCAAGTGGTTAGTATGGAAGTCACTGGCTTTTTGGAGCCTTGCAATTGCTGGGTGTCATTTCCTCCTGGCCTCCACTGTCTCATCTAGACTGGTTGTGAGAACCTGGAGATCCGTGATGGCGGCAGAAAGTGTTGATTTGATATCTGCAGTAATTTGGGTCATATCGGTAAGAGCTGGCTTTGTGTCAGCAGGATAGGGGGTCGGTTTTTCTGCATATGGTTTTGAATTCTCCTCACCGTCTTGTGTTGTAGGCTTTGACAATGAGCTTGTGTCTTCGGGGCGGAATAACTCCAGGATTCCACCACTAGAGTGTGATGGAGCATCTCCAGCAGGTTTAGGGACCAGAATGGCCTTGATATTTTTCCCCATCGGTGCTCTAGTATCTTAAAGTGATATTTAACCCTTTTGGGAAGAGGAGGTTCACTCTTACATTACCCGATTGTTCCTTTCCTTTAAAATTGTCTCTTTTCTTTTCCATCTCAATATGTTTTATTGGATTTTCAAGGTATAAGACATACAGACAATGTAAAGTAATAGTTGTAAATTGAACAACATGTGTCGCCTAGGCATCAGGCGGCATATAACAGTAAACATAACAATAAGGGAAGGGATCAAGGGGGGGATGTGGCTGGCTACTGGTGGCATACTGGTAATATGTGTCTTTCTATGAAGAAACAATTCTTGTCGGCTAGTGGTAGAGCCTATAGAATAGGTCTGTAGAGATAAGAGTGCGGTTTGTTTTATGGCAGGACTAACCAGCCAGGGGAAGGGAAAGGAGGAAATGAAGAGTAACTAGAGAAAGGTAGAGAGAAGAGAATAGAGCGAAAAGGTATAAGACGGTTACCCGGGTGTCGTGGTGTGTCTCTTTTTCTTTTCTAACAGCCGGTCCCCAGAACCAGTTGCCCGCCGTATTTTTCCCCATCGGTGCTCTAATATCCTAAAGTGATATTTTACCCTGTTGGGAAGTGCACACTTACATTACCTGATGGTTCTTCTTGAAAGTTGTCTTTTTGCGGGTATCTCCTTTAGCTGGCTGGCTGCTAAGGAGTCACCCGTGTGTGCATGTTCCCATCCATACCCCAAAACCACTGGCCCACATTGCCTGTTTTCGGGTGTCACCTTTAGCTAGCTGGCTGCTAAGGAGTTCTTTCTTTCCAGCCCCCTTAAGTGGCGGAACACCAGGGCGCGGTCGCACATGTGACCGCGGCGACCCTGGAAGTTCCACTAGTGGCCTCTCTGCAAGGGTTAGTTGTATAAAATCCTGGAGTTCCTCGAGGGTAAAACATGCTTATCATTTACTACCTTTTTATTAAAGCAACAAAAATCCCTCCATAGAAAGCAGTGATACTAATGTGCGTCCTCCTGCATTGCCAGTTGGCCACGCCCCCACCGTCGCATAACTTGCAATGGTGTTGGATCAATCGACTTCCACATTAACTGCCCTCCAATTGCAAGGAAAGTTTTTTTTAAAAACACGAATTGGCTGAACTTTATCATTTTCGTAGATCCTAGCTTGAAAAATGTATCCTGCTTTGTAATTAGACCAGACGCCTTCCTTGACCATTGCTACCACTTCTGGAATTAGATAAGCATTAAATCCTCCTACAGATAATAGCATTGATTCAAAAATGAAAAGCTTTATTGCCCAATTCCTTCCTAATTGCACCTCCCATTCTGCCGGCAGTGGAATCTGCATTTCTATTACGTGGAACTGATTATGAAATATATTTATCAGTTATGGCTCCATGCAGTTGTGACTTTTGATTACAGACACAAGCAATCGGTTTCTGTAGGATGGAAGACAATCCATTACAGACGGGTATTAGTCAGTGCGAACGGCGATCTGTTTACACTCGTCTAATGAGAGATTTTCCAATCAATGGTTAGCTGTTGAAAATCGTATTATAGGGGATTGAGTTACGCCTAAGCCCAGGAAATTAAAACCTCATCCACAGACAGGTACGTTGTAGCGATGTGCTGCAATCAAACCCGTATGCAGAGCAGAATTTTCACTACCGTGTACAAAAAAATTAATACATTTAGGGGGTTATTCACTAAGGAGCCGAGGGATCTAGCCGTAGCTTCGGCTCATCCTTCAGCTCGCTTCAGCCGCCTGAGCCCTTTGGTGCAGTTGAATTGAAGGGATGCTGTATGGGCTATTCGCAATATCCCATACAGCAGCCGAAGGCAGCCAAGCCGAACCCATAAGCTTCAGCTCGGCTGAGCTGTAGTGACAGGGGAAGCCTGGAGAAAGGTGGCGGAAGCCAATTGATCTCCACGCAAATGATAGCTAGGCGAAGCCAGCCGTAAGGTCACGGCTGGCTCCGCCCAGTTATAATAACAGATCAGTGTCCCCAAATAACCTGGGGGACGCTGATCTGTCTTTAAACAATAACAACTGGGCGTCACGGCCGGCTCCGCCCAGTTGTTGTTTATTGCCCGGGACCTGCTAGAAGACTCTGGCAGGTGTCAGCCAACAGGAAACAGTTGGGCGGAGCTAGCTCTGCCCAATTCTTTACATTTTGTTTATATTTTGCCGGCATCTGTCAGATTTTACATTATGCGGCGGGAGTTTGTTGCGTGGGGTCGGCGTGCGTCTTTTTGTTTTAATATTTTTTCTTTTCTTTAAAATACATTTTCCTAATTTGTTTAATAATTTGCCAACATTTATTTATTTCATTTAACTTTTCTTCTATTTTTGCGCGCTACCTCGGAGGCTCAGCGTCATTCGGCTATTCACTTACTGCCGCTGAGAATTAGTGCGAACGGCAGCAAATGAGCTGGCGGATCTTTGGCTCAGCCGTTACAGATGTTGGATCGGCTGAGTCGAACTCCTTCTGCACTTCGGCTCAGCCAAACATGCAGAGCATGTCCGGCTGACTGAAGGCAGCCGATATACGACTGATTTTAGGCTGAAGTGAATAGCCAAACAGCGTTCAGCGCACTTCACTTCAGCTCGGTTATTCACTCGGCTGCCTTCAGCAGCTAAGTGAATAACCCCCTTAATATTTGCCAAATAAATAAACATTTTAAAGCCGGGACTGACACTGATTTTTAAAGGGAAGCAAAATATTTTCAGGGAATACTGTTTTTGTTATACAGTTTAAGGGGTGTTTTTGCAAATCTGCATAGCCATTTGTTCTGCAAAACTTCATGTACATTCGCTCTGTGCCAATGTGAGCAAAAACCAATTGATTAGTATATTTTCTTTCCAGGTCGAATGCAAAATCAGGAAAATACCACATTATGGCCACTAGATGGAGCAGAAGAGAATAAGAAATAATTTACTTTCTATGATCCTCGGCTCCATCTAGTGGCCATATTGCGTTAATGTCCTGATTCACTCTTGGGAATGAAGTACATTCGACCTGTAAAACAAAATATGCTGTTAACATTCGTTTCTGCCCCTATTTGCACAGAATAAATGTACACGCAGTTTCGCAGGACAAACAAATTCAAAATAAAGTAAAAACAGTTGTAGATGTGAGTTTAAAAGTAAATGTTAATGCAACCACTGAGATCTCATATAAGATTAAAGAAGAACACCAGGATTATCAAAAACTAATATTTGCTCCATCCCTGCAATGCTTTTGTCTAGGGGGTGAAAATAAAGACAAAATAGTCACCTGACCTTCGGTGCTGCCTGACTCCTAGGCCGGTCTTCTCCATGGGCTTTGGTGGTCTAAGGTCCCGTGACATCATCATGTCTAACGCAGTCCATTAGACGTGAGGACGCGGAGGGACACACCACAGCCAGAGTGTAGAGAGGTGAATGGTTACTGCTAGAGGACCGAGGATTGGCTGAGAATCTCTTCTTTATTTTAGACCAAAATAAGCCGTTAACCCTCGCAGTGCGGGAGTAGCCCCACTGCAAGAGTTACATTTTTCCACAATCCTGGCATTCTGGCAGTGCAACTACAAATCCCACTAGGCATTGCAAGACTCTGCCAGCCACAGACATGATTCCCAGAGGCAGATGCATGATGGGATTTGTGGTTTCACCCAGGCTGGAGAGCCGGGATTTGCCTACTCCTGCTTTATAGTAGAGACTACACAGGAAGCATTTACATTGTAGTAGAGATCAATCCTGCACAAGTGCCGCACTGGGCAATCATGTGTGATTAATTGCTAGAACCTGATACTTATGTAGCTTACACCATAGGGAGCTGTTGGTTTCATCTGTTTAGGGTATCACCTTTAGCTAGCTGGCTGCTAAGGAGTAATCATTTTAACTGATTCATGGCCAGCAAATTCAGCAGTGCCATTGAGCTAGTAGAAAGCATCCAGTTCGTATAGCCCATACAAAGGGGCGCCCCGAGGCCGGGTGACACCCGGAGCGGAGAAGGGGCGACACCCCGCCGTGACGTCATCGCGCACGCGCGGTGGCCTTATTGACGCCTGCCAGCGGCCTTCTTGGTGATGGACGCCGGCAGAGAGAGAGAGAGTTCACCCGACGGGATGAGGTATGCAGCTGGGTCCACTTTAACGCTGCACGTAAAAGATGCTGATGTTTCCATACAGCGTTAAAGCAAGTGATTGAGCAGGGGTCTCAAACTCAATTCACTCTGTAGCCACTGGACAAATTTTCTTCTCCCATGGGGGCCACTTGCCAAATTTTATACTTCAAAATAAAATGTAACTATATACGGTACGAGTGTTAATGTCTGCGTGTGTTTATAGAGTCAGTATATGTGTTGGTGATGGTTTGTGTGTATTGTCAGGACTTCTGTGAGTGATGTGGGTATGTGTGTTAATGTTTCTGTGTGTGTCATAGTATATATAGCATGTGTATGTGTGTGCAGTGTCAGTATATATGTGTGTTTCTCCCCCCCCCACAGGTTTTAATTGTAATCATAGAGGACAGATTCACACATTTATTCACACACAGAAATACGTACACCCCCAGACACATAGAAATACACATACACACCCACACGCAGAAATGTGCACACACACAGAAATACGCACCCCCCTACACACACACACACGCGCGCACACACACACACACACACTAATACACCTACAACCAGAAATACACACACCAATACACACACATTAAGACCCCACTCACATCTGTAAGTTTCGGTGCAATTAGGGATTCCTCCGTCAGGAATTTGCGTTTCCCTGCAGCAGGAATCCCTAATCTGGTGTTTACAAGTGGCAGCTGTCACCCATTCAAGTTAATTCTCTGGTGAAAGCCGCTGCATGTAAACGCCAGCACACTGCATGTAATGGTATGTGATTTGAATACATGTGGGTAGAAAACAGTCACTGTCCCTGGACACCTTGAGCGTGCATCCAGGGATAGTGATTGATTCCTAACCACGTCATCACAGATCATATACCATTACATGCGGTGTGCTGGCGTTTACATGCAGCAGCTGTCACCATAGCATTTACTTGTATGGGTGACAGCTGCCACTAGTAACCGCAAGATTAGGGATTCCTGCTGCAGGAAAACACAAATTCCTGATGCAGAAATCCCTAATTGAACCTAAAGATGCAGGTGTAAATGGGACCTAATACACGCATACATACGCAGACACACAGAAATACCCCCACACACACACACTAATGCAGAATAATACATACCCCCCACACATAGAAATAAAAGACAGAGCCCCGTCAGCTGCACATTCCCTGGTGGTCCAGTGGTTGACTAGTATGGTCTGGTGGAGACCTTACTAATCCTTCCTTTTGGCCAGAGCTCAGAACTGTCAGAGCTCCGGCCGAAAGGAATTACTGAGTGCCGGAGCTTACAGGAGCAGCTATGCGGTCTGCATCTGACAGAGATGAAGACCGTGTAGCTCTTCCCACAAGTCAGGTACGGCTTACCTGACTTGACAGCCGGTTGCAGGCCAAATGGCACCGGATCACGGAATTGGCCCGAGGGCCAGTACTTTATGACCACTGGAGTAGAGGCTGTGCTGCCCTTCTACTCTCTAAAAATACAACAAAAGGTCACAAGCACTCCCGCATGTAGATAAGTCAATGTTTATTGACTTCACAGGTGTCACATCTAGGGTTGCCACCATTTGAAACCCGAACACTCTAGTGCCGCGCGCTGCAATATTTTTCGTTATGGGGAGAATATAAAGGAGTAGGGCTGCAACAACTAATCGACATAATCGATTATAATCGATTATTGAAAAAGTTGTCAACTTTTTCAATCATCGATTAATCGGCTTCCGATTGGTTGGCCCTGTTCACGGCTCCACGCTGCGCGCCACACTTCCTCCCCACCTCACGCTCGCTGCTGCCAGACCTGCCCGCATCCACATGCTGCACCTCCTCACGCTCACCGCCCGCCCACATCCACGATCGACACAGGGACGCGGGGAGAAGAAGTAAGGAGGAGCAGGTGTGGGGGGATGACAGCTGCCGATAGACAGGTCCGACCTCAGAAACAAGTTGCTGGAAGACTGCTCAGGTAAGCCTGCACTTTCCCCACACATGGTGCTCTATAATGTATTGCTGGGATTTGTATTCCTCTATAGCTGATGGTACATTGTGCTGTATATTATACAGAGGAATACAAATCCCAGCAATACATTATACACTGCATGTATAATGTATTGCTGGGATTTGTTGTATCCCTATAAAGCTGGTGGTATTCTGCATTGCTCTGTATAGAGGACTACAAATCAAAGAATAATACATTATACAGTGCAATGCCGAATACCACCAGCTATAGAGGACTACAAAACCCAGCAATAGTACAGTGCACTGCAGAATACCGCCAGCTATAATGTACTATTGCTGGGTTTTGTAGTCCTCTATAGCTGGTGGTATTCTGCATTGTGCTGTATAGAGGACTAGAAAAACCCAGCAATAGTACATTATACAGCGCAATGCAGAATACCGCCAGCTATAGAGGACTACAAAACCCAGCAATAGTACATTATACAGCGCAATGCAGAATACCGCCAGCTATAATGTACTATTGCTGGGTTTTGTAGTCCTCTATAGCTGATGGTATTCTGCATTCATTGCTGTATAATTTTACACTTTCCATTTCGCTATATTGCACACCACACTTTTTTTTTTTCTTTTTTACTTCCACTGCTCCAAGCTTGCTCCTGTGATGGACTGCAATCTCAATACAAACTAGTAAGTCCCATCACTGGAGCCATTTTTTAAAATTTATTTTATGTTTTATCCGATTAACCGATTAATCGAACTTAATAATCGGCTAACTAATCGATTATGAAAATAATCGTTAGCTGCAGCTCTATAAAGGAGAGAGTAATGTCTTCAGGTGGCCTGGTAGTTTGAGCGGGCTGTGCGAGCCTCACATCATCAGAGCGATGTTTCGGAAAAGCAAAGTCCTTTCCTCAGGCAAAACAGATAAAGAGGAAGCGACTTTGCTGTTCCGAAAAGTCGCTCTGATGATGTGACACTTGTGAAGTCAATAAACATTGACTTTTCTACATGCTGGAGTGCTTGAGACCTTTTATGTATCTTTATGACTTATTTTGCAGAGGCATCCGCGGTGATTTCAGCACCCACCCTACCATTAAGGTTTTCTATCCAGTCAGAAGTGTGATG
Organism: Nanorana parkeri; assembly: GCF_000935625.1. Taxonomy (NCBI): domain Eukaryota; kingdom Metazoa; phylum Chordata; class Amphibia; order Anura; family Dicroglossidae; genus Nanorana; species Nanorana parkeri. Next base: position 272,492 of record NW_017306482.1, read on the forward strand.
GGTGTGTATGTTTTTTGCCCTTCTACTCCTTGCCACCCCAAGGCCATGGCCTCGGTGGCCTTGTGGGGAATCCGACCCTGTGTCCAACTCTCCCATCATCACTGTAAGAACGTGGAGAAAAATGAATGCAACTCTGCATGAAAAATAAATGTTGTGCCATTGTAAAAGATTATCAAAGCAATGCCACAGGGAATGTGAGCCGTAATCAAACCTGAAGGCGGTACAAAGAAATATTAGAGCGTGTGACTTTTTATTTGTCTGTCCTTATCTCTATCTTAATATCTATCTTTATATCTATCTCTATCTTTATATCTATAGCTATCTCTATCTTTATATCTATCTCTATCTATTAATCTATCTTTATATCTATCCCTAGCTCTATCTCTGTCTCTATATCTATCTTTATATACAGTATATATCTATAGCTATATCAATATCTATATCTATATATATATATATATATATCTATCTTTATACCTATCTTTATATCTATCTCTATATCTACCTCTATCTTTATATCTATCTCGATCTATTAATTGATCTATATATCTATCTTTAGCTCTACCTCTGTCTCTATATCTATCTTTATATATATCTATAGCTATATCAATATCTATATCTATGTCTATCTATTAATCTATTTTTATATCTATCCCTAGCTCTATATCTATCTTAATATCTATCGCTATCTATCTCTATCTGTCTATCTATCTCCATATATATCTTTATATCCACCTCTATATCTACCTCTATCTTTATCTCTATATCTACCTCTATCTTTACATCTATCTCTATATTCTACCTCCATCTTTATATCTATCTTAATATCTATCTCTAGCTATTAATCTATCTTTATATCTATCTTTAGCTCTACCTCTGTCTCTATATCTATATCTATCTTTATACAGTATATATCTATAGCTATCTCATTATCTATCTCTATATCTATCTTAATATCTATCTCTTTCTCTATATGTATATCTATCTTTAAATATATCTCTATATCTATCGTAATATCTATCTCTATTTCTCTCACAAAAATTTCTATTAGGTTTTCGTTCAATAAAACAATAACGGTATGCAGGATCAGGAAAATTAGCTGACGCAGCAGCCATACACAATCCAGAAGTAGAAAGTCATCAACCAGCTTATAGTAAAAAAGCCATAACTGCCAAGTCAGCCCAGGAAAGGGCAAAAGGGAAGGTATGACATAACAAGGTGACCCCCCATAACTATGCCAGGTACCTCATGTAAGCGATCTACTATGGAATTGAATAACCATGGCAATGGCTCCAAGGGATCTATCTCTATATCTATCTTAATATCTATCTTTATCTCTCTCTATATATATATATATATATCTGTATCTTTATATCTCTATCTTTTGATATATATATATACATA
>NW_017306482.1:274519-279226 GCF_000935625.1 Nanorana parkeri
ATATATATATATATCTTAATATCTCTTTCTATCTCTCTCAAATAATTTTTTAATGGTAAACATGATTAATAACCTTCCATGGGTCATTGCAGTTACACTAAAACATTTACATTGTTGCTGAATGCCTAAGCTAATGCCTATTTTATAGAACGCGTCCTCCATTTTGGTTCACGAGCTTTCTGGAGGTAACTACGATCACATCAGTGTGAAATCAGGCGGAACGATTACACAAGTGTTGACAAGTTAAACAGACTGCACGCACCTGACAAATCACATTGCTGTTTTGCTGTTTTAGGGTCAGCAGTTCTCCACATTGGATTTACTGCAACAGAACAAAGTCCCGGACCGCAACTGGCCTCGCATCTCCGCTGTGTACGGACACGCCGCATCAAAATAAATTATATACTGGGAGCTTCTCAGAATGTGCTACAGCACGGCAACAATGTGCCTGTTTGGTATGATTATTAAAGCTGAGCTCCGGCTCTCTCTTCAGTCTTGCAGAGTTGTACCGGCTCCTCTCCTGGACTGAAATTGCTTCCTCTGATCTCACTGCACACTGCGAGCTTCTCAAAGTGTTGGCTGGAGGTTTGTGGAGCTTAGTGAGCCAATAAAGGAAAGTCAGACCCCAGTAACAAAGTAAAACTGAACCATAGAAGGGCACGAAAGAGGCTTTTTCTGACCATCAAAGGTGCATTTCCTGGTGCATCCTCTTAAACTGGCCATACACCTATAGATTTTCTATGGTCAGATGGAAAAAGTGCAACAGATTCCTCCATCTACGCTAAACTGTGTGGATGGAGGAATCTCCCACTGGGCCAAGCTTCAGTGTCTTGCTAGTCGGCCCCACTGGCTCAAATGACCTGAACAATGCCCGCATCCAATGAGATTGTTTAGGTATTCTGCCAGCCAGTGGGGCCGACTAGCAAGATACTTCATCCTTTTTTTTTTTGGAATCTCAGAGCTTCTGTTCTCCTTCGGCCCAGGGGCGTCACAAGGCCGGGCAAAAATGTAAAGAAATACTTTGCTGGGCAATATACAGTATATTTGTTTGATCTGGAGTCCCTTCTGCTGAGAAGAGAGAGTTGGTGCTGTTCTAAAGCATGATGACCATAAGTACTTGGGCAAAACCCCAAGAGCTAGTTCTAGCTAGCTCAGTTAATTTGTTTAAAAAAAAAATCTGGATGTATTCCTAAATGGATATTGGATATTACTGGATATTGAGTTCTTATAGGTATATGAAGCATCAGAGATTGTTGATCCAGGGAATATCCGATTGCCTTATGGGATCAGGAAGGAATGTTTTTTCCCCCTGTTGGAGCAAATTGAACCGTGCTTTATAGGGGGAGGGTTGCCTTCCTCTGGATCAACATTGGGTAATTGTGAGCATAGCGCTCTGTTTAGGCTTTTCTTCTTCATATCTCTATGGCTTGAACTCAATGGACTTGTGTCTTTTTTCAACCTGACTAACTATGTAAAACAATGTAAAGAAATACTTGCTGGGCAATGTCGATTTCTTTCATCTGGAGTCATTATTGAAAAAAACTGTTTGAGAGTTCAATAATAAGTAAATAAGAAAACATAATGGAAGGGAACACAATAAGTCGTCATATATGATTTTCCTAAGCAAACATTTAAAACGGAGCACATGGATTTACATGACAAAGCGCCCCATTCAGAGACAAGTGGGAAAATTGATGGGCTGTAAAAGACGACAGCAAACCGCATTCATTCTGTTAACGACGGCAATTCACAATGGAAAAATAAAAGATTGTCACGAAAGTGAAAAATTATCAAGGGAATAATCATATAATTATTAGTTTAGGTAATTAAGTAAATTACCACTGTCAGCGCTTGTGAGAACTTGCTAATGGGATGAGGATATTCATGTGATGTTAGCTGGATGGGTACGTTGCATCCTATTAGATAGGAAAGACTTTCTGTAGATAGGGTCTTTGTAGCTTTATCTGGCAGAAACATTTAGGGTGTTATTCACATAGGAGCCGAAGGATCCAGCAGTAGCTTTGGCTGATCCTTTGGCTCTCTTCGGCCGCCGGAGCCCTTCGGTTCAGTCGAACCAAAGGACTGCTTTGTGGGCTATTCACTATAGCCCGTAGAGCAGCAGAAGGCGGCCGAGCGACTCAGCCGAGCTGAAGGCATATGCTTTGGCTCGACCGAGCCGAAGAGGTAGCTGAAGTGGGGCAAATGGCCGGCCAAAAGCTGGCCGTTTGTCCCGCAAATGACAGCTGGGCGGAGCCAGCTGTGATCTCACAACTGGCTCTGCCCAGTTGTAATGACAGCCCAGCGTCCCCAAATGACCTTGGGACGCTGAACTGTCATTAAACAAAAACTGAGGGGAGCCAGCCCTGACATCACGGCCGGCTCCGCCCGGTTCTTATTCGTTGGCCGGGACCTGCCAGAAGACTTTAGCAGGTGCAAGCCAATAGGAAACAGTTGGGCGGAGCTAGCTGTCACTTTTAACCACTTCAAGACCAGGTGTTTAGACCCCCTTCCTGGCCAGGCCATTTTTCAGTATTCAGCGCTGCGGTACTTTGACTGACGTTTATTCCGTCATGCAACGCTGTACTGAAATGAATTTTATACCATTTTTACCATTTATACAATTTTATTTTTGGGGACAGATAGGGCGTTATTTTGGTGGTATTTAATATTTGAAAATATTTTTTAACCTTTTTTTAAAAACTATTTTCACTGATTTGCTATTCTGCTCGGTACCTCGGAGGTATTCGGGTATTCACTCACTGCTGTTCGACCCCTATGTGAATAGGGGCGAACGCCAGCAAGTGAGCTGCCGGAGCTTCGGCTCAGCCGATCCAAATGTTGAATCGGCTGAGTTGGAATCCTTCTGCACTTGGGGTCAGCCAAACATGCGCACCGAAATGCAGCTGAAGACAGCCGATGTATGTCTGAAATCAGCCGTACTGAGCCGTAGTGAATAGCCAAACGTTGTTCGACTCACTTCAGCTGGGTTATTCGGTCGGCTGCCTTAGGCAGCTTTGTGAATAACCCCCATAGAAAACTCCAAAAGTGTGATTTTTCTTTCTACTTTTAGGGCCCATTCACACTACATTCCACATGCAAACTTGCACTGGAACAGGCATTCCAAAAGCATTACAATCAATTATTAATTCATTGACCTTCCTGCCCACACTAGATCTCAGTTCTCAGAAGAAGCTCTGAAGATCGAGGGTCCTTGTCACTAAATATAAACATTAAAATGGTTCTTATCTGTAAAGTGATGTTAGGTGTAACGATATTGGTTGATCCAACCACATTTATTACATTCCCATTGCAAATCAGGTTTATTGGAAAAATTTACAGACTTTCAGCTGTCTCCAATGAGCAAATTAAACAAAAGCAATTGAAATAGATCAACACAACAAGTGGCTTCCCCAAACTAAACTGAAAATGCAAATTTTAATGACTTTTGCAGCTCAAAATGATTTATTCCCTTCATGGCAAGGATGTTTAATACTTAAAAGAGCTCCCTTTTGCTGTTATGACCTGCTGCAAATGAGATGCATAGCCGGACACCAGCTTCTGGCAGCGTTCCTGAGGAATCTTAGCCCATTCCTCCTGAGCAATGGCCTCCAGGTTACTAATAGTCTTGGGTTTGCATGCTCCAACCACCTTCTTCAAATCCCACCAGAGATTTTCTATGGGGTTAAAGTCAGGTGAGTGTGATGATCATTGCAGAATCTTCCAGGACATCTGCAACCAAGCCTTGGTGAAATTTGAGGTATGCCTGGGATCATTGTCCTGTTGGAAGCTCCAATGATGCCCCAGCTTCCTCAGAGATGGCATGACGTTTTCTCCTAGGATTTCCTGATACTTCAAGGAATCCATCTTGCCCTCCACTGCAGGTGCCCAGTACCAGAGGAGGCAAAGCAGCCCCAGAGCATTACTGAGCTACCACCATGCTTAACTGTAGGCAAAGTGTTCTTTTAAGCGTATGCTTCATTCTTCATCCTCCAGACATATCGCGGATCCATAGGGCCTCAGTGCCTGTTGCCAACAAGTCTTGCTGCAGGTCTTTTGCAGTCACTTGAGGGTTTTTCCCAATCTGCCTTCTCAGAAATCTGGTTGCAGCCATTGATGGCCTTTTTCTGCCCCATCCAGGTAGTGTAACCACTGTTCCTTTAATTTTGAACTTGCAAACTATGCCACCAACAGTGTTCCTAGGAACATTCAGTGCCTTCACTATCTTTTTGTATCCTGTTCCTTGTTCATGAAGGGTGATAATCTGTTCTCTTAACTTTTGTGACCATTCTTTTGATTTAGCCATATATTATTTTTTTTTAAGCCCATGGAGCGTGCTCGAAAACGAATCCCCTGGTTTAGCCATATTTCTAACATGCAGTCAAACGTGACACTCAACACACCTCTAGCCATTCCCAGTATTTCATGTGTTCTAGCTCAGACACATCTGGTGCAATTAGGGAGATGGGTATATTTTATTTTGGCGAGTTGTCGCCCGTTGTCCATAGTGACTGACGTGGATCTACATCACTTGACGCTGCGTGATTGACGTTTAGGTTACATCAATGGACACTAAAAGACTTGTCAAAAACCTTTGTTGTCTTTTTCTTTTCCAATAAAGGACTTTTTTTCTGTTTGGTGTGTTTATTTGCAATCTAAGTGTTTATTTGGTGAATGAGTGGGGGTAACAACTAACCCTTCATCATTCAC
>NW_017306482.1:279825-289528 GCF_000935625.1 Nanorana parkeri
ATTTTCGGTGGGGGGGGGGGGGGGGGTTGGCATTTGGTTTGGGCACCCAGATTCAGATAAGCCCCACTGGGCAAGGTTGTGGGGAAGAGTCCTCCTCTTTGACATGGGGACAAAGTGCTTTTCCAGGGTGTCCCCTCCTGGCAAAGCACCCTCCTTATGCTGAGGGCATGTAGCCTGGTATGGTGCAGGAATGGGGGGTGGGGGGGGGCGGCGTTTGCTTGCCCCCCTTCCTGCTCTGCTAAGCTGCTGCTCAGATTAAGGGCCCAATAATGGATTTTAGGGGGGTCCCAATGCTTTTAGTTTTTTTGGCATTGGGGTTCCCCCCTACCTAAAGGGTCTGGTGAGAATTAGAAGGGAAACACCATGCTTTTTTTTAACGTTTAACAGCACAAGTTAATTCCAAATGACATTCGGAAAAAAAATCGGATGCATCTGCTCGCTATCGGAAAATTCGGATACGTTCGGACTCGTTATTTTTTCATTCAGAAGTTCAGATAAGTCTGAATATCCGAATTTCCGAAAAATCGTCTGAATTTCAGTTTGAAACTAAACGAATCGCACATGTCTATGGACTACAAAGGTCCTGAGCCCAGTGGTTTCAGACCACGCTTAGAAGTTCTAAAAGTCCATCAGCATACCGTAGATTCTCTCCTACTTGAGCAAGAATTACAGTGCTCCATTATAAAGCTGCTCTACCTTTACCATGAAGCACTCAGCTCTGATTGCTCCCTGGGCCAACAATAACCAGTCTTCCATTAAAGCATTGCATACTTTATGTAAAGGATAAATCGTGTCACTGCTCTTCAAAGTGGGCTCATATCAAATCATCTTCAGTCCTTTTAGCTCAGGAAAGGAGATATATACTTCGTGATGGATTTCAGGCTATGGAGAATCTGTACGGTTGCCAGGAGGTTTTACTGTCATAGAAGAAAATCATTACTTTCCACTCTACAGGGCAATACATTCCTGGAATGTTTGGAACACGCCGCAGCGATAAAGAATATCGGAATACCATACAGAGCTAAACTTAGATATGTCTTTAGGGAACCTAGATGAAACTCCACAGAACTGTATCAGTGCAATTATGGATAGCTTTAGATGTGGGAACTCCTCCAGTATTTTTTAGACTGGAACCCCAGCATTTTTCATAGCTCATTTTTTGACCTTTTAAAGGAAGAACTATGGTGTATATAGCATTTATTTTTAAATGCGGAAGTGCCAAAGTAATGATAGATGCAGTTGATTTGCGCTGCGGTAGGTCAGTGCAAATCAATTCGGACCAGCCCACAAGCCCAACGTTATAGAGTCAAAGGCAGAGATTGCGGAACCCGTGTCATTCATTTCCAGATTCTTCAAATCCACCTGGAATATGTAGCAGAGGAATGGCAAGTTTTGAGCAGCTTACCCTTTGCCAGGCCATAGAAAATATCTAAACCAAACAGAGAAAATTACAAGGTATCCTCTTATATACGAAAAATGGAAACGACTACATGAAACAAACCACCAATTATTGTAACAAGCAGGCAACTCAAGAACAGTTATGTCGTATATACAAGTAAATCTCATCACACATAGATGCAAATCTATAAGAATTTGTCTAGGTACATGATCAATGATCATATATCATAGCTATGAGATGGAATGAGCATGTTCAATAAAATGTGTAGCTAATGTTTCTTTGTGATGGACTATTTATGCCTACCTATGAGTTTTTCAGCTGTTTCCTATAGTTTTGCAATGGCCACAAGGGCTCTTTATTATTTAGACAAAATTACTTTGGCAGCTGAAAGCTTTACATCTTGACCGTTGGGTTATAGTGCCACCTTCAGGAGTAGTACAATGTATACAACTTAGGCAAGGTAACAACCCTTCTTCTTTGCTCCTAGAAATGTCTGATGTCTCGCTATTTAGGCAATCACAATTTCCGTTCTTACTAACTCTTAAGATGGCCATACACCAATAGATTATCTGCAGATTTTCTATGGTCAGGTGGAAAAAGTGCAACAGATTCCTAAATCTACGCTAAACTGTGTGGATGGAGGAATCTCCCACTGGGCCAGGCTTCAGTATCTTGCTAGTCGGCCCTGCTGGCTGTCAAAATACCTGAACATTGCCTGCATCCAATCAGATTGCTCAGGTATTTTGAGAGCCAGCAGGGGCCAGTCGCAAGATATTGAAGCTTGGCCCAGCCGGCGATTCCTCTATCCACACAGTTTAGCATATATGGAGGAATCTGTTGCACTTTTTCCATCTGACCATAGAAAATCTGCATATAATCTATTGGTGTATGGCCAGCTCTACTCTGAGGAGAAGACTTGTTGGAGAATGGATGGATGGAAAATGGAAGGTCATGTGGTCCAGATTTACCCTGTTCTAGAGTGATGGGTGCATTAGGGTAAGAAGAGAGGTGGATAAAGTGAGGCACCCATCATGCCTTGCCTACCGTACAAGCCTGTGGGGGAATTGATATGATCTGGGGTTGCTTCAGTTGGTCAGGTCTAGGTTCAGCAACGTTGATTGGCCACCACAAAGTCCAGACATTAACCCCATTGAGAATCTTTGGGATGTGCTGGAGAAGACTTTGCACAGAGGTCCGACTCTCTCATCATCACTACAAGATCTTGGGGAAAAATGAATGCAGCTCTGGACGGAAATAAATGTTAGGACACTGTATAAGCTTATCAAAGCGATGCCACAGAGAATGTGTGCCGTAATCAAAGCTAAAGGCAGACCAATTAAATATTAGAGTATGCGACTTTCTTTTTGCCCAGGTAATCTATATCTGTTATATATATATATATATATATAATGAGGCTAGAATAATGATAAACAAGATCAATGGCTTATTGGCTTATGCACATAGCTTAAAGCCCAACTGGAATCACAGAAATAAACAGCAATTCAGATATTGTACTCACAACCTCCATTTTTATGGTTTTAAGCTGGCCATACACCTGGCGTTTTTTTCAGCAAGTGAAAAACAGTTTCCAAGTGAAAATTAACACCATACACTAGTATGGGACTATAAATAGATGTTTAAGACTTCAAATGGGCTTTAAAGCTTCCTTTTGAACAAAACTGTAGTTGTAACTGCTCAAGAACCCCTGACAGGATTATCGTTCATCCCAACATCTGTGCCACTTTGTTGGACAGCTTGGCCTGCTTGGCATGCAAATGTAGAAAACAATATAAGACTGTAAATAAAATAAAAACAAGAAATGTATACAATGAATACTACCATTACACTACTGAGTTCTGGTTACACTGCAGTTATCAGAAAGCAAAAGTCTTGTCTACAATAATGTTTTTTTAAAACATTTTTCCATTTTTCTTGAGTATATGAAATTCGGGTTACTATAACTTAAAACACATTTTTGTACCTTGTGGCAGCAGGCAGGTGGGTATGTCTGTGTTCAGGTGTACTAATGAAGTTCTTCCTCTAGGGGGAAGTGCTGAGAGGGCTGGAGGCTTGAAGGTAACAAGCCCAGCTGAAGCTAGCTGGCTTGTTAGGGCCTCTACAAGAAGTCCCAGCCTCCTAAGAGAAGGCCCCCCACCCTAGAACCAGACTGTATGTCTGGTGGACTGGGAGCAGACAGCCTGTGTGGCAACCTGCCTGTGTGGCAAAACAGCAGCCTGTGTGGCAAAGAAACAGCCTGTGTGGCAATCTGCCTGTGTGGCAAAACAGCAGCTTGTGTGGCAATCCGCCTGTGTGGCCAGTGGACGTTTAAGTTAAAGGACCAACTTGAAGTCGGTGAGACTGAAAACTGTTGTTGTGACAGAAAACAGTTCTTTATGTTTGAGAACCCCTGCGAGGGAACACCTGTATGGACTTTTCTTTTGAATTGAGCGTTAATAAAAGTGGGCAAAGAAGCCCTTACAAAGTGAAAAGTGAGTGGCAGTGTACTGAATGTGCTACCATTTGAAGCGAATACTCACAACCTCTACTATAAAGACTTATGTCAGGGAGGAATGTGTCCTAGGAGGTGTCTGTCAGAAACCATCTACTACTGCACATTCACAGGGTCCCGTTTTCCATACTAGAGGGAAACGGGCACTTGCACGCATGGCCATGCAAAAGCGCGCCAAACGGCGCACAGGAAGTGACACTGTCTCCTGATAGATCACTCTATTTAAACTGGCCTGCCTGACTCCAAGTTGCTGGATTGTCTTAAGCTTACCTGTGTTCCTGAGCTTCTGATTGAGATTCCCGACTTCTGACCCGGATTATCCCTGACCACGTTGATTGCTGCCTGCCCTTGACCTTTGCTTGTGTACTGGATCTGCCTCTGTCTCTTGCTTTTGTACCTCGCTGCCTGACTGGTGTGACCCCTGGCTTGTTTGACCTTGATCTTGGATTCTGTTCTGCACCAAGCTTCCTTCCTGGTTTTGACTTCAGCCCTGCTTGACCCGATCTAGTGCCCGGACTATAGCTTGCACGGTGTGATCACCACTGGCACCTGTGCCCCTCAATGTCCTCTCAGATTCTGTTCCCAACTCCAGAGTCTTTGGGACACGAGGTGCAAGGGAAGCCTCCTCAACCATCCAGTCTCCCTTCAGATACGTGACAGTGTCTATGTCTAATGGGACAATAAATCCTTTGAAGAGTAAGTAGTGGTGGTGCGGCCCATAATTTCTACATATGCTCGGGAACACGACTATCCCGGTTTGGCCTGAGAAACTGCAGGAGGTTCCTCCAGAGTGGGGCATAGGAGCTGTGATATGAACTTGGCACATTTCATCTTTTGTTATAAGCCTCACTTGGAAATGCATTATATATTTTAAAACATATAAACAAAAACAGATTGAGATCCTGGTGACCAGTGTGGTGATGGCACACAATGGTCACATCTTTGCAAAATTGGAATAATATTAGTTTCCTTATACTGGCAAATGTCTTTTGGGATGATCCTCAACTAGGGGAACTTTTTCTCTCTTCTCTGCCCCCCAACTGCACATCACATCATGCCACTTCCCCCCAACGTCCGGGTAGGGGACGGCGTGCATTGAGGCCACAGGGGCATGGGCACTGGAGAACACAGGACTGCACACGTGAGGGTGTCTCCATGGTACGGTAAGGAGGAGGAGACAGCGGTGCCAGTGCTGAGGGGACAGAAGATGTATACATCATGTCAGTGATCTGAACAGCAGCGTGTTCCTCCTCACAGCCACCAGTGACAGCTAGCAGCCTAAGATGCCATTGCGACCCAGGCGGCCTGCACAGCGTCAGGGGGATGCCCTGGCCGGGCCCCATAGCGGCCACCTGGGTCACTATGGTGATTGTTCCGCCACTGCCTTCAGAGGGAATAGATCAGTTGCGTTCACTACAGGAACTCCTGCAGCTCACAATCAAACAAACATAAAGTTCCCATAACCCGATTTGATGTTCTGTTACAGGAGAATTTTATCCTAAATGATGCAAAACAAAATAAACACAGTTTAAAAAAAGCATAGACTGCACAGACTGTTTAGTCTCTCAGTTTCACATCTTAGCGAAGTGTTCACATTCACATCATATACTACAGGTATAATCTATCCCCAGAATGTGATAATTGCCGCTACATGACTTCTGAGGAAAGCAGCTATTTTAAACAGCAGAGGTAACACAGCTGAGAAGACTCTTCAAAATAACATTGTTGTGAAGTACAAAATGCCCATTTAGAGATTTGAGACTTTTTTATTTTTTATTTGCTGTGCAACCTCCTTCTAGTGTTCCAGGGTATATGGGGGTGAGCCTGCAGAAGCCTCGGAGAGGGGGTGGAATTGAAACCAGGGAACACACTGCATCTACACTGGCATCTATTTTCAAATGCTCAGTGGCAGGCCCGGCGCTACCGCAAGGCAAGGCAAGCGGCCGCCTGAGGGCGCTGCAGGGTGAGGGCGGAAAAACAGGGCATTTTGACAAGTACTTGTCAAAATGCCAGGATGCTTGCACTATGTTTTTTTTTTTCCACTTACCTTCGGTGCGAGAGAGCAGCGGCGAGTCAGCGCTGGTCCGGTGGGAGGAGCTCCAGGTGGGGTCCTAATTTAGATGGCCAGCGACTGCCAGAGGATCCCGACACGCGCGGCACCTCTGGCAGTCGCCGGCCAGCTAAATTAGGACCCCCACCTGGAGCTCCTCCCACCGGACCAGCGCTGACTCGCCGCTGCTCTCCCGCACCGAAGGTAAGTGAAGAAAAAAAAACAGGGGAAGGGGACAGCAGCCAAAAACTTAAAATACACTAAATGCAGCTTACATGCTGATAGGGAGCAGGCCCAGCGCTACAGGGGGTCGGGGAGGGGGGGCGCAAAAATGCACCTTTGCCTGTGTAGGCAAAAATCCTAGTACCGGCCCTGCTCAGGCAAATGCACAGGATGTATGTCAAGGTGAAAAATAGATCATTCGAAACAGATATAACCCTGTCCCAATATTTTCTTGGTTTTGGACACCTCCACAGGAGATGCACCAGGTGACCTGGAGAATTACCACATTTTGCACAGCTTCAATCGGATCTAAAACTGCTGTGGAGGAATTCAGGAGATGCAATACAGCCTGTGCAGGCTGAATAACTGAGTTAAGCTGCCCATACACCTGACGATTATCGTACGATAATCGCGGGTGATCCCGCGATCGTACGATAATTGTAAGGCCTATGGGCAGTGTGCGACCGCATATACTGTAAGGTCGCACGACTTTCGTCTTCCGAGCACGCTAGAAATCCCGCCGAAAATCGTACGATAGGTAGCGCGATCGCAAGACGAAAGCCGCACGGGCCGAGGTGCGCAAGCGCTCACTGCCCCCTCACCATTGCAATCATCTGTAAGCCCTCCTCTCAGCGGGGAGGGCTTGCGATGATCGCAAGTACGATCTGCCTGTCCAAGATGGGCAGGTCATACGGAATTTTAATCACCTTACAACCATCGCACAACGCAAGTCGTGGGATGGTTGTAAGGTGTATGGCTACCTTAAGTCTATTTGTGGGGGAGAGCTGTGATGACTGCAGGATATCATCCCAGGTGTCAGAAATGACCCTTTAATATTAAAGCTGAGGCTCTTAGACCCGAATGGCATTCGGGATCCAAATTTCCGAGTGGCATTCGCCAGCTCCCGAATGCAATTCAGAAATTTGGATCCCGAATGCCATTCAGGTCTGGGAGATTCAGCTTTAGTTATAATATCTGTATATGGGTTTCTGTGGTAGTCGCAACGAATATTCATAAACTCATCGTAAACTAACGACAATTGGGATTTCTTCCAAATTCGAAATAACGATATATCGCATTCCGGCCAGCTAATTTCGTTTTGGGGCGGGAGGAGGTGTGGCGGTGCATTGAAGTCAATGGCACCGCAGCCACACCCTCTCCGGCCGCAGTGTGATTGCCTGCACCGGAACGCTTGGCACATCAGTGCCTGCGTTCCGGTGCGGTCAGAAAAAATGCTGCATGCACTATTTTTTCTGACCGCAGCGGGCCAAAACGCAGGCACTGATGTGCCACGCGTTCCATGTGGGCGATGGCACTGTGCCCTGAGGGCGTGGTTGCGGTGCCATTGACATCACTGCATCGCCACGCCCCCTCCCGCCCCAAAACAAAGTGAGCCGCCCAGAATGCAATCCAGTGCGTACCGGCATCAATCGAGCTGGAACGCACTGGGGCTGGTGTAAACTAGCCCTGAATCAATAAACCTGCAGCTGAAGTGGCTCAATTTTAAACAATGACACAGTAGGACTGCAACAAAAAAAGAACTGATTTCATTTAATTTACCAAAGCGGTATGTATTCCTCTTCCATGCTACGAATGATAATGTCACTGAATATTTTAACATTGACAGCCATTAAGTCAGTTGTAACAAAAGTAAAAAGCATTAGGCTTCTACAAAACCAATGCGTTGTTATTATACCACTTGACAGGTTGGGACTTGTACAGCGGACATTAAATAACCAACAGGCAGACATGTCAGAGCAGACAGCCGCTGGTGGGGGAGGTTTGATATGCAGCCGAAATATCAAAATCCAGTTTTGCTGAATGAACACACATTCTTTCATGGAAAACTGACACTTCTATTTAAAGTGACCTTTTACTTTGCCAATGCAGGGCAAAGCAACGGGAACACTTGACAACCCCCCTCCCAAAATGAACATACTTTCCTTTTCTTCATTGATTCACACAGCCACTGGGGGGTGAATAGAAATATATCTGCCATTTCTGGATGTAGGGCATATGCGACTAACCCCCCTTCATCAATGATGGTGTCTGGTGATTGGTCCAATGCTGTCACATGATGGAGTCCTTGGTCCTGTCAAAGCTTCTGATTTGGAACTTACATAAGGATTTCTTTTCTGCGTACTGTTTGTTGGCATGATGGGGGGGGCATAGGAAATGTGAGTCTGTCTTGATGGGAAAGGAGAAGAGAAGATCAACAGCATTCAGCAGCAGGTGAGTGCTGGTGATCGCTTCACTTGGGAGTCACATGGCGCCATTTGTGTTATCACTGCAAGCACCACCAAGGTCACAACGCTGCATGGTGATTAGCAATATCGCTGATGGGAAATGAGGCATTTAAAAAAGGAATTACAGATTGTACCCACTACCCGTCTCCCCCCACTTATGAAGTCCCCTCCATAAAGTATTTTCTATAACAATACACAAACATATATATGTACTGCAATCTTGTAGCCAGAGTGCAGCCATTCTTCCTGGACTGAATGGCTCCCATATAATGACATGTAAGACCCGCCTAGTTCCAGATACACGGAACAGTAAGTCACCAGCACTCCAAAAGTTTCTCAAAGCAAAGTTCTTTCTCCATGTGGAGAGTTACATCACCAAGTTAGCTACACTTGGTGATGTAACTCTACACATGGAATAAAAAAAAAACCTGACGGCAGGACAAAGCTAAGTGGTCCGCCCTTTGTATGATTTTCTATTTGAATCTTTATGTCTGGGTCTAGATCTGTAATTGTGCCAAGCTACTCACTACCTCTGCCGGAAATCTTTTCCAAGTACCAACTGTTCTTTTGGTAAAATAGCAAATGTTATGGTTAGTTTTGAACTTTCTTTCTGCTAGTTTGGGGTCATGTCCCTGAGTTCCTGGACTTAGCATCCTATTGAAAATACTGCCCTCCGAAACCTTCACACCCTTCATGGATTTAAAGATTTCAGTCATGTCCCCCCTTTCTCTTCTTTCCTGCAGACTGGACATATTAAGTTCCTGCAGTCTCTCTTGACATTTTTTAACCCTCAGACCTTTCACTACTTGCTTTTGCTTGTCTCTGGACTTGTTCTATCTCAATGAATTTTTCTTTACTTACCCTTTTTTTGATGTCTTCAGGTTAGTTATGGTCCCCAGCCTTTTCAGTCTTCTCCTGGCAGTGGGAATTCTGGATAAGGACATCAGCGCACCTCTCTGCACCAATGCCATCTGAATTCACGGTGCCGTGCCCAACAGGACTGATATATTTAAGTATTAAAGACGGATAGCAATTGCATTGTAATGTAACATGCATGTGTATATATATATTACAGGGCCGGATTTACTCTCTCGGCCAGCACCAAAGGCCAGGCTCCTCAAGCAGCAGGGTTAGTTTAAAAATGTTATTTTTTTTCTTTATCTTTTATCTTTATCACTTTTTTATTTTTTAACATTTTTATTTATCTCATCTTTTACTTTATAATTTTTTATAATGTGTTAATTTATTTTATAAAGCATTTATAATTTAATCATTCT
>NW_017306482.1:289759-292491 GCF_000935625.1 Nanorana parkeri
AGATATATATATAGAGAGAGAGAGAGAGAGAGAGAGAGAGAGAGAGAGAGAGAGAGAGAGCGCGATATCTCTCTCTCTCTATATATATTTTTTATTATGTTGCTTATATGTTGAATATTTACTGATGCTTTATATACTTCAATATAAGAAGTGGAGCACTTATCCCTGAAAGGAATTGAGTCAACCTCATCAACTTCGAGTTATATTCTAGAAGATGTTTTGAGATACATACTGTATAATCAAACAGGATCTGTTGACAATGTAAAGTAGAGTTACATAAAGGATGTAAAGAAGCCTAAGTGAGCTGAATGGAGACATGTTTTCATCTTTCTCATCACTTTCATACATGTTTTTAATGATTTTAACTTGTTGTGTATGGAAATAAAATTAGGATACTGTTATACACATACATTTTGTCTTTGAGTGGGCACCTTAAAGAACAACTACAGGCAAAGTAAAGCTTAACCCTTGAAGTACTCGTTTTGGTCTAGGGTATAAAATAAAAAAGGTATTCTCAACTGAATCTCAGTCCTGCCTAACTGCTTGACCGGTCCCTCTCACCCCCCGCGTCCTCACATCTAATACACTGTGCTAGACATAATGACATATGGATTCTTACACTGCCGGAGAGGAGGATGAGAAAAGGCTGCGGTGATCGGTCTACAAGCCAGGCAGGCTCAAGGTTTGAGTATATCTTTTTTATTTTATACCAAAGTGAGCACGTTACCCTTGCAGTGTGGTGATAGCCCCACTGCAAGGGCTACGTTTTATTCTGCCTGGAGTTCTTCTTTATAAGTCCGTTGTGTGGTACAATTTTATTATATTTAGACAAATATGGGATGTGGCACTCGATTAGCTAACCTGCCACTTAGTAATTGGTATGTTAAAGTGAGATGTTCCTACCAATGTTATGAGTATTTCCACCACTATCACAAAGCCCAGAGATAGGGTCACAAAGCCCGCTGAGTTCTCCATGGTTTATAATAAACAGATGATGGCTAGTATACATAAAAACAGAGTCCCCTTTTATATAACATTGTGGATGAGAGCGGAGGCATAGACTGTTTTGGGAAAATACGCTATGGCCAAATGTTTGACAACACTTGACCATCACACCTACTGTATATGAGCTTGTTGGACCTACCATGCCAACACCATGGCAGATAATAGCAGAAGACTTGGCTCGCAGTTAACATTCCAATTCATCCCAAAGGTGTTAAGTAGAGTTGAGGTCATGGTTCTGTGCAGGACACTTGATTTCCCCCACAATAAACTCATCAATCCATGTCTTGGTGGAGCTGTCTTTGTGCACAGGGGCACAACAATGCTGGGATAGAAAAGGGCCTTCTCCACAACAAGTGTTACCACAAGGCTGGAAGAGCCCAGTTGTCTAAAAGGTCTTTGTTAGACATGTGCGATTCATTTAGTTCCGAAACCAAAATTTTGAAGAGTTTTCCAAAATTCTGACATTCAGACACATCCGAATTTCCGAATCCCAATGCATCCGAATTTCCGTTTCTGAATTTCGGATTCCCGTCCAAATTTCGTTCAAAAACAAAACTGAATCGAGTATGTGACTTTTCTGGCCAATCAGATGTGTTTTTTAGTTTAATGCATCCGAATGGGTCTGAACACAAATGTTTGTTATGGCAAAATGGGAGCCATATAGTATATGGCTCCCGTGTTGCCGTAATGAAAATTTGTGTTCAGTATATACATATAATACTAAAGCTTAGGCTCCTAGACCCGAATGGCATTCAGGATCCGAATTTCCGAATTGCTTTTGGGAGCTCCCAAATGCCTTTCGGGTCTGGGAGCCTCTGCTTTAATAATATATGTCTATGGCTCCCAGACCCGAATGGCATTCGGAAGCCAAATTTCCGAATTCCATTTGGGAGCTCCCAAATGCCATTAGGGTCTGGGAGCCATATACATATATTACTAAAGCTGAGGCTCCCAGACCCGAATGGCATGCAGGAGCTCCCAAATGCAATTTGGAAATTCGGATCCCCAATGCCATTCAGGTCTAGGAGATTCAACTTTTAGTATTAACATCTGTATATGGTTTTCTGTGGTATTCGCAACAAATATTTGTAAACTTAACTGAAAATAACAAAAATTTGGATTTCGTCCGAATCCAAAACCCGTACCAATTGAATTTCGGATCTGAATCCCAAATTTCGTAATATCCGAACCAAATTTTTCCGCAGCTTACATGTCTACTCTTTGCATGCTGTAACACTAACAGGAACCGTCAATGGAAACCCCTGAACACAATAATTTGGAGGGGTGTCCACATGGCCAGCTGGCTTTGTGCACAGCGGCACAGCAATGCTGTAATAGAACAGGGCCTTCTCCACAACAACTGTTACCACAAGGTTGGAAGAGCCCAGTTGTCTAAAAGGTGCATGTTGCATGTTTGTATGTTGTAGAGCTGCAGCTAACGATTATTTTCATAATCGATTAGTTAGCCGATTATTAAGTTCGATTAATCGGTTAATCGGATAAAACATAAAATAAATTTTAAAAAATGGCTCCAGTGATGGGACTTACTAGTTTGTATTGAGATTGCAGTCCATCACAGGAGCAAGCTTGGAGCAGTGGAAGTAAAAAAGAAAAAAAAAAAGTGTGGTGTGCAATATAGTGAAATGAAAAGTGTAAAATTATACAGCAATGAATGCAGTATGGCACCGGCTATAGAGGACTACAAAACCCAGCAATAGTACATTATA
>NW_017306482.1:292688-300188 GCF_000935625.1 Nanorana parkeri
GTATGTTGTAACACTAACAGCAACCTTCAACGGAAATCCCTGAACACAATAATGAGGGGTGTCCACATACAGTATTTTTGGCCATATAGTGGATATGTTGGTCAGGTGCCCATATACTTGACCATATCATGTCTCTGCTAGACATAAGAATACAGCAGATATCGACAAATGAAACAGTTGGCACTTTGGATAGTAGACAAGCCACACAAATGACACGACCAGCGCCAAATACACAACCAAAGGAACCCTCCTGGATAGTGATCACCCTGTATATGCTAACAGCAGCCACCAAGCAAATTAAGGGCAAAAAAAAGTCTTCATAATTGTTGCTGGTTCAGCCGAATCTATTATGTATGGCCATAAATTATCTAGCAGTGTGAAATGAAAATAAACGTGTTTATGTAGGAGAACATTTTCTTAGATTGTGAACATGAACTTTGTCAGAGGTTTAAATTGGAAATATAACAAAACTATTCTGTGCCTTGATGACCACACAACAAGGGAGGAAAATCTACTCAACGAAGGGACGGAAAAAATACAAGCAGATAATGAGGCCGACCTTTTAGCATCTTGATTACATGATTGTGTCACCAGGACAGAAATTAAGCTCCCCAAGAGGGGCAGGCTGGAATAAAAACCTCTCAGAGGGGAAATGGAGCTTCAACACTGGCAGTAATGATAACACGTAAATAGGACTATACATATTTAAAAGACTACCCTCATTATTATTTGTTATATTTTACAAAACTCCTAACAACAGCATAGACCAGGATTAAAAAAAAAACCTCAATAATGTTCAAGCCATAAAATGCAGCACATTTAGCACTGGTGTCACTGGTCTCTACTAAATACATAGGCTGCATTCTCAGTGATGTCACCGGTCTCTAGTGAATGGATAGGCTACATTCTCAGTGATGTCACTAGCCTCCAGTGAATGGATGGGCTCCATTCTCAGCGATGTCACAGATCTCTAGTGAATTGATAGGCTACATGCTCAGTGATGTCACTGATCTCCAGTGAATGGATAGGCTGCATTCTCAGTGATGTCACTGGTCTCCAGTGAATGGATAGACTGCATTCTCAGTGATGTCACCAGTCTCTAGTGAATGGATAGGCTGCATTCTCAGTGATGTCACTGGGCTCTACTAAATGGATAGGCCGTATTCTCAGTGATGTTACTGGTGTCTAGTGAATGGATAGGCTGCATTCTCAGTAATGTCACCGGTCTCTAGTGAATGGATAGGCTGCATTCTCAGTGATGTCACCGGTCTCTAGTGAATTGATAGGCTGCATTCTCAGTGATGTCACCGGTCTCTAGTGAATGGATAGGCTGCATTCTCAGTGATGTCACCGGTCTCTAGTGAATGGATAGGCTGCATTCTCAGTGAGGTCACCGGTCTCTAGTGAATGGATAGGCTGCATTCTCAGTGATGTCACCGGGTCAGAATTCTTTGGTCTCTATTGAATTCATAGTAATGTTCCTGGAATCATTTTGGAAAATCATGTTGATAAAATTAATTCCAGTTTTATTTTTCACTCATGTTTCCTTTATGTATTTTTTGTAGACTGTAGAGAAGAGTCGGCTGAAGTAAAAAGAAAATCCTTTTTGTTACTGTCACAACACATATCACCCATTGTGCCGTCTCCTTGCAGCTTCCATCGTTAGCTCTTCATAACAGTAATAGGAATAATAGCAGGTTGCAAACACAGTTATTAAATAATGAAATACGGATCATCTACGGATCATTTGCCTGTTATCGGCTGAGTATCAAACTGTGCTTACTGAAGAACTTCTCTCTGCTGAGTGAGCAAGTCAGATCCTGCTGCAGGAAATACATCTACAGAGACCGAAGATAGACAACTCTGCATTCTCTGGGTGACGGGAGCTGCAGAATTTACTTCAGCTCCTTCATTGTGCAATAGGCACACAGTTGAAAGATAACAGCACGTGTCACGAACCTGTACACTGAAGGACCATACTAAGAATCAATACAGAGTGTCGCATCCAAAACATTCAACATAAGTTCTTTAGCAGGGCTGCAGCTAATGATTATTTTCATAACCGATTAGTTGGCCGATAATTTTTTCAACTTATCGACTGGTTGCATTAAAAATCTCGCCGCCCCCCCTAAGCCACCAACCATATAATGAGATAAGTTGCCAACTATTCTCATAATCGATTATTATTAATTCAATTGATTGGTTGTTGCAGTCCTATTCTTTAGTCACATTTGACTGGACTTTTTCTGTAGTGTTAAAGACCTTCTCATCCAAGCAGCTTTCTACCTTCTAATCATCCTCAGGAACTCAACCCAACTTTTATTTTCACACAGGTAATTCAAGCATCTCAAATAGAACCTGTGCCCTGATTATGCACATAAAAAGTATTTACATGTTCTGATCATGCTATACATTTTTTTACAAACAAGACCTCATTTACCTTCGTAGCTATAGCCATTGTGGAGAAATTCATCTTAAAACAGGCGTTTCTAAGCTGTTAGAAACCAACCGAAGCCTCCGTTGTGATCTTTGAGAATAAATTGCTTTACATTACAAGTAGAGGTGCAGCAAAATTACATTTTCAAAACCGAAACAAAAATGTAAAAAAATGTTAGGCCGATACCAACATATTGAACCCGCTCTCCTTTCTGGATCAGCTGTCACAGGGGGCTGAGCGAGCGGTGCGATGGAGAAGAGCTCGATCTGACAGCTGACTCCTCTCCAGCAACGCTGGCCGGCCTCCTGTGACAGCTGTCTCTGCCCCCACACCGCCGCTCTCCTGACCTGTGTCAGGAGGCTGAGCGGTGTGGAAGGAGAGACGCCGGCCGCTCAAAGCATTCTCCTTCCGCACCGCTCGGCCTCCTGTGACAGTTTATCTCCTCCCCACTGGGACACAGAGCAGCACCCAGCGGGGAGGAGAGAAAGCAGGGATGCGCTGCTATTTCGACAGAAAAATTGCACTTTCGGCATTTTGCCAAAAGTGCCATTTTCGGCCGAAATGTTTCGGCATCCCTAATTACAAGCATCTACAGCAGTGGTGGTCAGAGCTCATGATATAGGTGGCCTCAAGCGTAGACCTTGACATCACCAAGGGGCATTCGCATAATATTCAGTAAATGTAAGCCTAGAGGATGCTTTCAGTGACATGAGATGGGCAAGCTACAAGAGATGGTCAGAGTACTCAAACTTGCCATAGAAGCTGTTGGAGACTGGGGACATGCTTTAGAAGATATTCAGAAGACTGAAGTCATAGATTGAAAAAAGGCATTACGTGAGACTGAGAATGATCAATGCATCTGATAAGCACAGCAAAGTGTAAATGGGCCCTAAAACAAGGCATCCCTGATCTCTCTAGCTCACTGGTGCCCAGCCTATGGCCCAGAAACCACATGGAGTCCTTTGGCACTTACTGTCTGCCCTTCTGGGCCCCGGCAGACAGCAGTTTGTCTATTCCTAATCTAGGTGCTCACCCAAGCCATTACTGTTCGAACCCCTCCCAGGTCTTCTAAAAGTGGTTTTATTGCTGTAAGTGGTCCTTTTGGAGAGATTGCCCGAAAACAAATAAGGTTTGGCAAGTGGTCCACATTAAATATTTTCTACAGCCAATAAGAGATTTTTTTTTGTTACATATGATATGTTTCATTTTAAATGAATATAGTGTCTAGAATTCTGTAAATAACCCATTTCTCTGTTTTCATCCACATTCTATATGTAATTTGACTGTGCCGGGTTTGTCTTCCATTTGAATACATGGCACATAATGTAACATTTAACCTTATCGTATATATATGAACTCCCAAAACCCGATATTTGTCAGACTTTAAATCTATAACTCTTTACCTCTAGGTGAGTTAATTAGAATCCTGGGATTGTTGATTGATTCCGCTCTGTTCCAGCAGATCTCGCCATAAATCCTGACCAATTAGGAATTCCGCACGGACAGCGGGAGGCAAGGAGATTCACTATAGGGTGAATATATATGAGTTACGCCGGCTCAGCAATTAATCAAGCTGTAACCTGCAATACATCTTGTGTCATTGCCCACACAACCCAGGGACATTCTTCCCGGTGTCTCAAGGTATGTGCCGGTTAATGCAGACCAAGCAGGAAAAATGATTGTGTTATGTCCAGCACACTTCTAGAGTGCTCTGCTCTGGCCCTAATAAAAATACATCAAGACTGGCTTGTGGAAATTTAAGTAGCGTGACCTTTATGAAAATATAAAACTTAAGGTGAACCGGTCATATAACCAAGATATTCCAACCAATACTATATTTAAGGTAGATCATGTTCTGCGCTCACGAGTGCCATATGCAGTCCATTGGGACGGTGTATACTACACTAGGGCATGAATGGTATTATTAAGAATATCCACTCATGTGTCGTAATTGGATAATCCCTCCTGCTCTCTATCTATGCCCCCAGAGACACCTCTTCAGAAGTCAATAGAGAGAGACTGAGAGAGGAGAGTGGAAGCCAATAGTGTGAGGATTCACTGAAATGGCATAGAGCAGTGGTGGCGAACCTTGGCACTCCAGCTGTGCTAAAACTACATATCCCAACATGCATAGCCTCTGGGAGTTATGTCTGTGGCTGTCAGAGCCTTGCAATGCCTCGTGTGACTCGTAGTTCCAAAACAGCTGGAGTGCCAAGGTTCGCCACCACTCGCATAGAGGGAGTGCAGGATGGGAAGCTGAGAGCAGGGCAGGCGTGCAGGATGGGGAGCAAAGAGCTGGACAGTAATGCAGGATGGGGAGCAGAGAGCTGGCCAGGAGTACAGGACAGGGAGTAGAGATCTAGGCAGGAGTTCAGGATGGGGAGCAGACAACTGGGAAGGAATGCAGGATGGGGAGCAAAGAGCTGGGCAGGAGTGCAGGATAGGGAGTAGAGATCTAGGCAGGAGTTCAGGATGGAGAGCAAAGAGCTGGGCAGGAGTGCAGGATAGGGAGTATAGATCTAGGCAGGGGCTCAGGATGGAGAGCAGACAACTGGGAAGATGGAGAGCAAAGAGCTGGGCAGGAGTGCAGGATAGGGAGTAGAGATCTAGGCAGGAGTTCAGGATGGAGAGCAAAGAGCTGGGCAGGAGTGCAGGATAGGGAGTATAGATCTAGGCAGGAGTTCAGGATGGAGAGCAGACACCTGGGAAGGAGTGCAGGATGGGGAGCAAAGAGCTGGGCAGGAGTGCAGGATGGGGTACTGTGTATAGAGCTGGGCAGGAGGGCAGGATGAAGTATATATAGAGCTGAGCAGGAGTGCAGGATAAGGTATATACATTTTGGCAGGAATGCAGGATTGGGAGCAAATGGGGGCGAAGGGCTGCTGTACTGGCTTTTCACTATACCCCTACAGCAGCCGAAGGTGAACGGCCTGCCGAAGGGCCGGCGATAAGCACCGCAAATGACAGCTGGGCGGAGCCAGCCGCGATCTCACGGCTGGTTACACTCAGTTGTGATGACAGATCAGCGTCCCCAAATGATCTGTGGATGCTGAATTGTCATTAAACAATAACAACAGGGGGCGGAGCC
The DNA here is from genome assembly GCF_000935625.1 of Nanorana parkeri. NCBI lineage: Eukaryota > Metazoa > Chordata > Amphibia > Anura > Dicroglossidae > Nanorana > Nanorana parkeri. The sequence continues at coordinate 298,214 of NW_017306482.1, forward strand.
GGCCGTGACATCATTGGTCGGGATCTGCTAGAAGACTCGAGCAGGTGCCGGTCAATAGGAAACAGTTGGGCAGAGCTAGCTGTCACTGCATGTAAGAGAAAATCAATGTGAAACAAAGGGGTTTATTCACAAAAAAAAAAATCATAAATTTTCTCTTCTTTTTAAAAAATCTTTATTTTTTCATTTTAGTTTTTATTTACATTAAAAAAAGTTATCCTTTTTTTTTTCTACTTTTTTCACTATATTCTATTCTGCTCTGTACCACGGAGGTACCGAGCAGATTAGCCAAGCTCAGCGGCATTTAGCTATTCACTCACTGCCGTTCGGCCCCTATGTGAATTGGGGTGAATGGCAGCAAGTGAGCTGCCGGAACTTCGGCTCAGCCGATACAGATGTTGGATCGGCTGAGTCGAAGTCCTTCTGTACTTCGGCTCAGCTGAAATCAGCCGTACTGAGCCAGAGTGAATAGTCGAACGTTGTTCGGCTCACTTCACTTCGGCTGGGTTAGAAGACAGGAAGACAGGAAGAAGGGGAGGTAAGAAAAGGGAAGGGATATTATAATGGACATCTCACCCAGTGGGAAGCGGACCCCGCAGCAGGCCAGTAACCTAAGTGTCTGTGAGCCCATTAGAGGCAAGAAGGGTAGCGTAGTCCAGAGAGAAGACACATTCTGACCAGGAGTACCAGGTTGTGCAAAATTTGTCATAAGTCTCTTTGGACGACGCAATCAAGTCCTTCATTCTCCAGATTTCATTCACTTTACTCAAAGCACATGCTAAGAGACGGAGTATTCCTCCACAGAACAGATATGCAGCTTCCCGCCACATTAATCATGGGAGGCAACACTGAGTTCAAATACGTTTTATTTTGGTAGCTCATTATGGTGCAGAAGAAAGAACACTGCAGCCATTGGAATCGCATGGTCTGTAAATTTTTGCAATATATTTCTTACTGCCATGCCTCCCGGTTGACCACAGCGTCAACATTCAGAGGGAGTGAGGGCATAAGTCTATGAAGGGTAGCAGGAGTCCTATACCAACGGGTGAGAACCTTGTAACTCGACTCTTGAGACTTAGTACATCTGGACCGTTTTGTGATCATAAAGAAGAATTTTATCCTTTTGTTCTGAAGAAAACCGGATCCCTAAGTCACGCTCCTATTAATCAAAAAATCTCAATGAGATTTATTGGGTTGGATTTAGATCTTACTTTACCTGACTAGGGTGTTGCATTTTGTGAAATGCTGGGGCTTGTAGTTCAACAACAGAAGGCCTATGTTGGGTAGCAGCTAATGTCTACCATCAATGACTTTGAAAATAGAATATATAATAGATGAAAAAAAAACGCAATCACTCGGCCAGTGATGTGTCCGGAAAGGTCTAGGACCACACACAGCCTAGGACCCGAGCTACACTTGGCTTGCCATTGACACAACCTATTTGTTAATTAGAAATATTTATTTTTTTTGCGCTTTCAGCGCAAGACAATTCTCCCCTTTAAAAACATCAACCACGTACACCCCGAGACAACCTTTGCGCCCCCTACATTAACGGCGCCGAGTGACAGAACGCGGCCCCCGTCAGGAGCAGGTCTATTAAAAACAATTAAATCAACAACATATGTCAAAAAGAGGCAGCCGTATTCAGAAAGAAGGGAAATAACAGAGGTTACCATGACAACCCCCGTGTTAATTATAATCGCAAGCTGAAAAACAAGGCTCGGCTGAGAGCAGGCACGCTTTGTGCGCTCCTTGTTAAGGAAACATATGGCAGCGTATGCATAGCCAATCGTAACCATAAGAATCCAGTCTGCGATGGACCTCACTCGGGGCTCGCATCCGACAAGGTGGCCCCCAAAGCTGCAATATCGGTCTATGGGGTGCTGCTGATTCTACCAAGTTAACCTTTTTATGACTCACAGTTTAAATCAGCTAGATACATTCCAGGTGCATGAGGTGTGCAGAATCTTATAGTTCT
>NW_017306482.1:302688-349842 GCF_000935625.1 Nanorana parkeri
TACAGGCATAAAGTAGAATGAAAAGACGGCCGGAGCGCATTTTTACCATTTTATAAACATCCCTTTATAAAAGCAGGCCACTCATTTGTCTGATTCATTCTTCTGCATGATTTCCTGTCTTCCTGAGTTAATTCCACCGCATTTCTTCTGTAAATTAGGAGCATGCTTTGGATTTTCAAGGGCTTTCTCCCTTTCCATTTCAGACTTTAGCAACAGGATTTTTTTTTCTTTTAACAGTATTTATCTAAACAACAATAATAATAATTACTGTGATATTATTTACTATTAAGAATCAGAGCTGATTCTGATGCAATTAGGGCTGCAACAACTAATCAACCAAATCGATTATTGAAAAAGTTGTCAACTTTTTCACTCATCGATTAATCGGCTTCCGATTAGTTGGTCCTGTTCACAACTCCACACACGCTGCCCGCCGCACCTCCTCCCCACCTCACTTCCTCCCTACCTCAGACTCGCAGCTGCCAGACCCACCCACCCGCATCCACGCTCCACACGCCGTGCCTCCGCCTCACGCTCATTGCCCGCCCACATTCACGATCGGGACAGGGACGCGGGGAGAAGAAGTAAGGAGGAGCAGGTGTGGGGGGATGACAGCCACCGATAGACAGGCCCGATCTCAGAAGCACGTTGCTGGAAGACGGCTCAGGTAAGCCTGCACTTCCCCACACATGGTGCTCTATAATGTATTGCTGGGATTTGTATTCCTCTATAGCTGATGGTACATTGTGCTGTATATTATACCATCAGCTATAGAGGAATACAAATCCCAGCAATACATTATACACTGTATGTACTGTATAATGTATTGCTGGGATTTGTTGTATTCCTATATAGCTGGTGGTATTCTGCATTGTGCTGTACAGAGGACTACAAATCCCAGCAATAATACATTATACAGCACGATGCGGAATACCACCAGCTATAGAGGACTACAAAACCCAGCAATACATTATACAGCGCAATGCAGAATACCGCCAGCTATAATGTACTATTGCTGGGATTTGTTGTATTCCTCTATAGCTGGTGGTATTCTGCATTGTGCTGTATAATGTACTATTGCTGGGTTTTGTAGTCCTCTATAGCCGGTGCCATTCTGCATTGATTGCTGTATAAGTTTACACTTTCCATTTCACTATATTGCACACCAACAAAGATCTGAAAACACATACATGGGAAAAGGGAAATAATTATTTTTTCAATTATTAAAATAATTGCACATACGGACATCATCTTCTATTATGAAGCAAACCTATACCAGATACAGAGAACTACATTAAGCTAGCAGATACTTTAAGGCTCCAGACTTTGCAATTTGGTGATGGCACTGAGGAAGTCCCCTGAAATACCCCAATATCTGGGGTATTGGGAGAGTAGGCACACTCTACATGTGACAGTACTCTTTGCTTGAGCCCTATGCTACAGGTTCACTTTAAAGCTCACCTACACAGCAGCTTATAGACTATATGGCCAAAAGTATGAAGAGACGCCTCCAAATAATTAAGCTTGGGTGTCTCCATTGAAGGGTACTGTTAAAACTACGGCATACAAAGACATGTTAGACAATTGTGTGCTTCCCAACTTGTGAAAAAAAATTGGTTTGATGGCTTTGGTGTGGAGTCCTGACCTCAACCCTACTGAACACTTTGGGGTAAACTGGAAAGCTGATGGTGAGCCAGATCTTCTCATTCAACATCATTACTTGACCTTACAAATGCTCTTATGGCTAAATGGATTAAAATGTCCATAGACATCCATCAAAATCTTGGGGAAAGCCAACACCAAAGAATGGGGGGGCCACTTCATATTAATGCCCATGGCTTTGGAATGGGATGCGCAATAAGCTCATATAGGTGTCATTGTCCTGACCTCAACCCTACTTATGGGATGAACTGGAACACCCATCGCGAGCCAGGTCTTCTCAACCAACATCGGTACCTGATCTAGCAAATGGCCTACGAGACCATGCCCTAACCCACACAACACGGCAGAATCATGTTCAGCCCACAGCACATCAAGAAAAGTTCCTTAAAAAAAAGTTCCTCAAAACTTTAACACCAGTACAGTAAGAAGTTCTTTGTAACTATCGAGAAGCTGAAGAATGCTGTACTGCATGAAATAGTAATGGGGAAATCAATACCAGAATACAGAGACGGTATGTATTCTTTCCTTACAACTAATGGTAACAATAGGTATTATAACTGAAACATGGGAAAGTAATACTTGCTATACCTTTTAAAGCTTACTGAAAATGATACTTTTCATCACATGCCGTCTGTGTCCATACAGATGAGATTTCTCTTCACTTCCTGTTCTGTCTGGTACCTGTCACCTCACAGTAAGTGAGGGGAAATCTCCCTCCTGTGGTCCCTGGCAGCAATAAAATCCTGACACGTTTCCAAACCTTTCTCATGTGTTTTATTGGCGCCTTTGCCCCAGCTGGAAGATTTCCCTTACTTTCTTTTACTTTTTGTCCTGTCTTGAAGCAGAGAAATAGGAATTATGACAATTGTCCCTCCCCTTGAGGGCACAGGCAGCAGTAAAAAGCTAATGCTTCCACGCTTTATCCAAAGCATCAAAATGTTGACTTAAATTGGCTGTATATCCCTTGTGTGGGTATCCTCATCTTCTGAATGCACCTGAATAGGAGAATGCAAAAATGAAGACTTGTGTGTTCCCTGGTTCCAGCCCTGGCAACTTCCTGAGCTCCCCGCACCTTCTCATTGAAGAATAAAGGGACGTCACCCAATGGAGCCTGCAGCCAAAATCTACAGCTCAGAAACAGGGCAGGACGGCTGCTATGCCCAGCCACAAAGTATTATATAAAACCCAGATTTATGTAAACCCAGTATCATTCTTGCACGTAGAACAATTGCAACATTAGAAATCTGCTGGCTAGTGGGCTCTTACTGGGGTCTTCATTGCCTACATACGAAATGTCTTTGCATAGCTTGGTCACATCTTTCTGCCTTGAGGAAGGGACCCTTCGCGGCACCGAAACGTCGGTTTATTTGGATGTCTGTGACGCTTTCTGTCCAATAAAAGGGACATATTTATCTTTACTACTGAGTGCTGGTGATTTCCTGACTTTCCTTGTTTGCACGGCGCCATCCGTGGTAATTCATCACTGCGAGCACCACTTTTTTTCTTATCTGGCCGGGACTGCTGTGGGGAGTGCGGAGGGTCTCTCCATCGACTTTGCATAGCTTGAGCGTGCCCCCGTTTTTTTGTCACAGCACTGGAAGAAGTTCGTGTGTGATGAAGCTCTGGGCTGGCTCAAAACGCTTTCATCAAAAAGGTAACATCTTGTTCAAAATTCAAGAACATCCCACGTTCACCAAGCCCTGCAGTCACGGCAAGCTTTATAATCCAATAACAGCCTCGGTTCCCGGGCCATATCCACATTTCTGTATAGACGGAACTCTCTCCTGACAATAAATACAACTGGCTAGAATGTTCTCCATTTGCATAAAGTAAAAAATGGATTCATAAGTATCAGTGTTTTAAAGTTCTGTATTAAAGGGGATTTCCACTGAATCTACAAACCGAGGGTCCATTTATATCTGTGGGTTGCGTTAAAGAGGAACTCCAGGAATGTGAAAAGTTAACCCCTGTAGTGGGGCTACCCCGGCCACTGCAAGGGTTAACTGCTCGTTTTGGTCTAGGGGCTCAAATAAAAAATATGGTCACTTGATCCTCGATCTGCTGGCTGCTACACGCAGCGTCCCCGCAGCGTCCCTGCAGCGTCCCCGCAGCCTCCTTTTCCCAGTCTAAGGACCTGTGATGTCATCATGTCTAATGCAAGGTCCCCCGACTTGCATTAGATACAAGGATGCCGAGGGACAGCGGGAGTAGAGGGAAAGAGGTTTATGCTTTCAGTTCATTTCACAGGAAGTGACAAGGGAACGGCATTTCTGGCAGTATCAACAGGTAACTTCTGTACTTTCCAAAAACACTATCAGCTTGGAAAATAAAACCAACGCAGTCACCACATCTCAGGACTGGTAAGCTGCAATATGTTAAAGCAGAACACCAGACAAAAATAGTAAGATAATAATAAAGAACCCAATAAAAGCCCCGCTGTACAGGGATGACAAGAGCTTACACCAGATCAAATTCAGGCCCTTACACTGCTTGTATTTAAAATATACATTTATTATGTACTAATGATTACAGCAATGCATTAAAGTAACTGTAAACCGAGCATGTTAGCTATATCTATCATGGAAATGGTTAAGAACACCATTTATTAAACATTTTAAGAATATTTTTGGCTTTATTTTGCTAGTGGTCAACTGACCGCTGTGTCCTCTCTTCTACCTTAGCTCCCAAATCAATGCTCGTCATTTTGCTCCAACTCCACGCATCTCAAGAGCTCGTTAGTCCCATGGACACTGGCAGAAGCTTCCTCATATTGGGCGCTGGGACCTGAGAACTGCATCCTGGGAGGAAGTCATCATAGAATTGATAATAAAGAATTATATCTGACCACACAGATTTCAGCTGCTGCTTAACGTGATTGGAGTAGTGGCGCGAGGTTTTACATTACCTCCAGCAAGAGGTACTGTCACTTAAAGTTGCATGGACACAGTGAAGAGTCTCTCGATATACTAAAGTACAGGTGCACTTCAGGCTGAAAAAGCAAAAAATAACTGCCATTCGTCCATCACAGGGCATAAGAGGGCTTAACTCAAATCCACAGCATACACCAGAAAGCCCCGATCAAAATTCCAATTTAAGCCTATTATCCACAGCATGTTCAACTCTGCAATTGACCTGCACTGTTCCATCTCACCATCTAAGCCAATGTAGCATGAGACAACACCGCAGTCCCTTCTTTATGACAAAGTAAGTCCAACTTTATTATGTCATTAGGCGCAGCGAGGAGAACACACAAAGGCTTATGTGCTTTGAGCCGGGCTCTTATTCATAGCATCCCTTGACAACCTTTCTCCAGAAGCTACTAGTCCCTGAGGCAATCTCTAAAGAGAACCGGCCAGAATATCACAAACCTGGTGTAGACACGGTGCCTAGCGCGTGGTGTACTCTGGCAAAGCCTGCTTTGTCTTTTGGGAAGAGAGGCTGCAAAGTCTTGGCCAAATGTACGCATATGGAGATGACTTCAGCCCAATGCTGCTCCTGGGGTAGTGGATCCACTGGCTGTATTAAGCGCCAAAGTTGAGCTTATTGGCATGCATGCAGTTGGGTCTTTCCAATGCAAGCGATATGAAGTCACCAGCTGTAACAGACTTACCCGCCCGTCACTCCGGGATCGAGGCACGGTCCTGCTGCATCATCACGGACCTCATCAGGCCCCTCCTCCTATGTCGGCTTAAGCCACAAGGTTCAATTGCCCGGCGTTCGAGCAAGGGAGCAGACACTGGGCAATACCCCTCCTATCCCTCACCTTGAAACTCTCTACTGTCTCCATCTGGCAGCTCACCTTCTAAGGCAGGGGTGCCCATTAGGTAGATCGTGATCTACCTCTCAAAGCTGATGATGGTTGATCAGGAAGGGTGTGAATGGCGGCCCCTTTATTCCATTTTGGTATATTTATTTAGCTGTGCACACATGATTACCTATTAGCCTGAGTCTGCTGAGCCATGCTTCCCACACCTTTCTGGTGGATTCTGGTGGTTGAAGTGCTATGTGTTACATCAAAGAATGTTAGTTTACACAGCCTGTTGCACTGCAGTGTTTGCAAAATACAGCAAGGTGAGCCAGGAGAGAGAGCGGGGAGAGAGACAGCCAGGAAAGAGAGAGAGGAGAGACAGCCAGGGGAGAGAGCAAGGGGAGACAGCCAAGAGAGCGAAGAGAGACAGCCAAGAGAGCGAAGAGAGACAGCCTGGAGAGAAAACGAGGAATGACAGCCAGGAGAGAGAACGAGGAGAGACAGCCAGGAGAGAGAGCATGGAGAAAGAGCAAGGAGAAAGAGCAAGGAGAGAGAGCAAGGAGAGACAGCCAGGAGAGAGAGCAAGGAGAGACAGCCAGGAGAGAGAGCAAGGAGAGACAGCCAGGAGAGAGAGCAAGGAGAGACAGCCAGGAGAGAGAGCATAGAATGTTCTCCATTTGCATAAAGTAAAAAATGGATTCATAAGTATCAGTGTTTTAAAGTTCTGTATTAAAGGGGATTTCCACTGAATCTACAAACCGAGGGTCCATTTATATCTGTGGGTTGCGTTAAAGAGGAACTCCAGGAATGTGAAAAGTTAACCCCTGTAGTGGGGCTACCCCGGCCACTGCAAGGGTTAACTGCTCGTTTTGGTCTAGGGGCTCAAATAAAAAATATGGTCACTTGATCCTCGATCTGCTGGCTGCTACACGCAGCGTCCCCGCAGCGTCCCTGCAGCGTCCCCGCAGCCTCCTTTTCCCAGTCTAAGGACCTGTGATGTCATCATGTCTAATGCAAGGTCCCCCGACTTGCATTAGATACAAGGATGCCGAGGGACAGCGGGAGTAGAGGGAAAGAGGTTTATGCTTTCAGTTCATTTCACAGGAAGTGACAAGGGAACGGCATTTCTGGCAGTATCAACAGGTAACTTCTGTACTTTCCAAAAACACTATCAGCTTGGAAAATAAAACCAACGCAGTCACCACATCTCAGGACTGGTAAGCTGCAATATGTTAAAGCAGAACACCAGACAAAAATAGTAAGATAATAATAAAGAACCCAATAAAAGCCCCGCTGTACAGGGATGACAAGAGCTTACACCAGATCAAATTCAGGCCCTTACACTGCTTGTATTTAAAATATACATTTATTATGTACTAATGATTACAGCAATGCATTAAAGTAACTGTAAACCGAGCATGTTAGCTATATCTATCATGGAAATGGTTAAGAACACCATTTATTAAACATTTTAAGAATATTTTTGGCTTTATTTTGCTAGTGGTCAACTGACCGCTGTGTCCTCTCTTCTACCTTAGCTCCCAAATCAATGCTCGTCATTTTGCTCCAACTCCACGCATCTCAAGAGCTCGTTAGTCCCATGGACACTGGCAGAAGCTTCCTCATATTGGGCGCTGGGACCTGAGAACTGCATCCTGGGAGGAAGTCATCATAGAATTGATAATAAAGAATTATATCTGACCACACAGATTTCAGCTGCTGCTTAACGTGATTGGAGTAGTGGCGCGAGGTTTTACATTACCTCCAGCAAGAGGTACTGTCACTTAAAGTTGCATGGACACAGTGAAGAGTCTCTCGATATACTAAAGTACAGGTGCACTTCAGGCTGAAAAAGCAAAAAATAACTGCCATTCGTCCATCACAGGGCATAAGAGGGCTTAACTCAAATCCACAGCATACACCAGAAAGCCCCGATCAAAATTCCAATTTAAGCCTATTATCCACAGCATGTTCAACTCTGCAATTGACCTGCACTGTTCCATCTCACCATCTAAGCCAATGTAGCATGAGACAACACCGCAGTCCCTTCTTTATGACAAAGTAAGTCCAACTTTATTATGTCATTAGGCGCAGCGAGGAGAACACACAAAGGCTTATGTGCTTTGAGCCGGGCTCTTATTCATAGCATCCCTTGACAACCTTTCTCCAGAAGCTACTAGTCCCTGAGGCAATCTCTAAAGAGAACCGGCCAGAATATCACAAACCTGGTGTAGACACGGTGCCTAGCGCGTGGTGTACTCTGGCAAAGCCTGCTTTGTCTTTTGGGAAGAGAGGCTGCAAAGTCTTGGCCAAATGTACGCATATGGAGATGACTTCAGCCCAATGCTGCTCCTGGGGTAGTGGATCCACTGGCTGTATTAAGCGCCAAAGTTGAGCTTATTGGCATGCATGCAGTTGGGTCTTTCCAATGCAAGCGATATGAAGTCACCAGCTGTAACAGACTTACCCGCCCGTCACTCCGGGATCGAGGCACGGTCCTGCTGCATCATCACGGACCTCATCAGGCCCCTCCTCCTATGTCGGCTTAAGCCACAAGGTTCAATTGCCCGGCGTTCGAGCAAGGGAGCAGACACTGGGCAATACCCCTCCTATCCCTCACCTTGAAACTCTCTACTGTCTCCATCTGGCAGCTCACCTTCTAAGGCAGGGGTGCCCATTAGGTAGATCGTGATCTACCTCTCAAAGCTGATGATGGTTGATCAGGAAGGGTGTGAATGGCGGCCCCTTTATTCCATTTTGGTATATTTATTTAGCTGTGCACACATGATTACCTATTAGCCTGAGTCTGCTGAGCCATGCTTCCCACACCTTTCTGGTGGATTCTGGTGGTTGAAGTGCTATGTGTTACATCAAAGAATGTTAGTTTACACAGCCTGTTGCACTGCAGTGTTTGCAAAATACAGCAAGGTGAGCCAGGAGAGAGAGCGGGGAGAGAGACAGCCAGGAAAGAGAGAGAGGAGAGACAGCCAGGGGAGAGAGCAAGGGGAGACAGCCAAGAGAGCGAAGAGAGACAGCCAAGAGAGCGAAGAGAGACAGCCTGGAGAGAAAACGAGGAATGACAGCCAGGAGAGAGAACGAGGAGAGACAGCCAGGAGAGAGAGCATGGAGAAAGAGCAAGGAGAAAGAGCAAGGAGAGAGAGCAAGGAGAGACAGCCAGGAGAGAGAGCAAGGAGAGACAGCCAGGAGAGAGAGCAAGGAGAGACAGCCAGGAGAGAGAGCAAGGAGAGACAGCCAGGAGAGAGAGCAAGGAGAGACAGCCAGGAGAGAGAGCAAGGAGAGACAGCCAGGAGAGAGAGCAAGGAGAGACAGCCAGGAGAGAGAGCAAGGAGAGACAGCCAGGAGAGAGAGCAAGGAGAGACAGCCAGGAGAGAGAGCAAGGAGAGACAGCCAGGAGAGAGAGCAAGGAGAGACAGCCAGGAGAGAGAGCAAGGAGAGACAGCCAGGAGAGAGAGCAAGGAGAGACAGCCAGGAGAGAGAGCAAGGAGAGACAGCCAGGAGAGAGAGCAAGGAGAGACAGCCAGGAGAGAGAGCAAGGAGAGACAGCCAGGAGAGAGAGCAAGGAGAGACAGCCAGGAGAGAGAGCAAGGAGAGACAGCCAGGAGAGAGAGCAAGGAGAGACAGCCAGGAGAGAGAGCAAGGAGAGACAGCCAGGAGAGAGAGCGAGGAGAGACAGACAGGAGAGAGAGCAAGGAGAGAAAGCGAAATAAATGTTATGACATCGCATACGTTTAGCGAAATGTTGCCATGGAGAATGTGTGCTGTAATCAAAGCTAAAGGCGTCCAACAAAATATTAGTGTGGCTTTTTTTTGGCCGGGCAGTGTACAGTGTATAATATTACCACCCAGTTAACATCCGCTTTCATAGTTGGCTTTCTCCAGCCCTTCTCCCAGGCAGAAGATGGAGTAGGCTTTACCAGAGTACACAGGCCACTAGACTTTTCCTATTTAATCTAGGTCCACATTTGTCATGCAAAAGTTTTCATTGAAAAGTTTAGATCTTGTGAGATAGATTTTGATTAGTGCTGCGTAAAATGTCATCTTCTTCAACCCTCATAAGTCTTTCAGAATATCAAACAGTAAATAAAACTGAGGGGAAAGGATAAAAAGGGTTAATGTTGAATCTGTTCAGCTGGTAAAATAAGGGCATTAAAGTTACAACTGGCACCCTCTGATCTCATAGGCCCTGGCGCAGCTGGACGCTCTACGATGCCCCTGAAGTCGTGCCCTAACGAGGACAATTTTACACATAAAACCGCGGGTAGTCTGGTCTTACCGTACATAGAGCGATCGCTTCTGGTTTGTTCTGAGGGAGCCAGAGCCGGAACTCATGCTGTGATTCATCATCTGTTCACGCAGGTCATGGATTTTTGCCTCAAATCGAGCGTACTCTGACAAGAGAAGGAGAGCAGAAAGGTGTTAAAAAAATGTCAATGTCAAATATGACAACAAATGGAAAGATCATGAAGTTTTGCTAAATGTCCTGATCCAAATCGAAAGATATATCACCTGTTTAAACAGACAAACTAAACTATATTTAGAATGTAAATGTTTTTTATACACAATTTTTAATTACATACAACAAACTAATTAAAAAACCATGGACATAAACCCCATAAAACATATTGTCACCTTGGTGGTACATATAGAGATGTCCCTAGCCTTTTCGCCACCTGAGGGCGGGAGTGGGAGTTGGTGGGGGGTGCTAGCGGTGCACGTTTGGAGAGCAGGGGGAGGAATGTGCCTCTCACTATCCAGCTCTGACTCTGGCTGGCGTCCCTCCCAGCTCACTTGTTAAAGATGTCACCGGAGCACACCATATTGAAGTGAAATGATTTCAAGCCAGATGAAGGGGACCTTATGTGGCACCGAAACGCTGTTATTTGTTTTGACATGAAGCGTCAATAAACCTACGTGTTCTTCACTTCAATATGGTATGCTGGTGACATCCTTAACAAGTTTCAGTATTGGCTGCGCCATCCGTAATCACTTCGAGCACCCACGCTGACAGGGATACCCAGTGAGGAGTGCAGCAGGATTCTGGAATACCACCCAGCTCACTGACTTCGCTGGCTGCCAGTAGATGGTCGGAATGCCGGCAAGAGCATGCCGCTAAGCTCCTGGCAACCAGAGACATCACTGGTTGCTAGGAGCTGAGCAGGACGCTAGCCAGGTCATCCCAGGTTGCTAAGAGCTGGGTGGGGAGATGTGTATGACCCTTACACAGCTCCCCGCCTGGCTCTTAGCAACCTGGGATGCTCTGACTACAAAGGAGGCGGCATACACACGGTCAACATTGTGCAACGCAGTGCCCATGCTGCTCTGCCTGCCGCCCCCCACTGCAACCCAAAGAGATGCCACCTGAGGCAACATCCTCATGCTGGCTCATTAAAGGGAGGGCCTTGGGTAAATATATTATAAAATAAACCATATACTGTATATATAGTTTCTGGATCCAAGGTGTAATGATGTCTACTTGGAATAAATGTCTATGGTAATGTAGTACACATCCGAGGGCAAAGCGCAAGCTGTTTGCAATACACAACCTTGAGTCATTCACTTCAAAATGTTATCAACTCCATTGGTCCACCATGAGGAGGAATTATATATTTCACAGACATATACAGTATCATATACACTGTCTGCCAATGATGCTCCAAGAACGCTGTTTTGATGTATGTTCTCCAAGAAACAGGGTCACTGTCACCTTTCAAAGTGCCTCCCAAATCACAACATCCACGGCCCAAGTATTCTGGATCCAAAATGACAATTAAGACACGTTGCCATAAATGTTACGCATGGCAGCCGTATTTTAAAAACTACCTGCCAATGTGGCAGCACAGTGGCTTTGTGGTTATCACTTCTGCATTGCAGCACGGGGGGTTTCCTGGTTCGTATCCCAGTCAGGATACTATCTGCATGGAGTTTGCATGTTGTCCTTGTGTTTGCTTGGGTTTTCTCTCACACTCCAAAGACATGCTGGTAGGTTAATTTTCTAAAATCGGTCCTGTATGTATGCATGTGAGATAGGGACGTTAGCTTGCAAGCTCCTTGAAGGCAGGGACTGATGTGAATGTGCAACTATGTAAAGTGCTGCATAAATTGATCCTATTAGGACACTTTAGACTCGTGCAGCCTGTGGCTTGCTAGATGTGAGATGGTACTTGCCCCAATGCACTCTTCCCAACATGACTCAGGTAGCTCAGAGGTCCCTTTTACATTACCCGCTTCCCTCCAAAACCCCCCTTACCCTGTTACCAATAACTACGCCACACAACAACGGGAGTTTAAATGGCCACAGCAGCCTTTTATTATAAACACTTATAAATAACATTATAAATAACCATATTAACAATATTAACAACTAAACGCCTGTACCAACTAGTTTGGTTTCAAGGTCATTGAAGGCAATTGTACTCTATAAATGGACGAGTATCTGCGGGCACCTTTTCTGTAACTCAATGCCCCCAGCCACCATACACCGCCTCGGGGACGTAACTAGATTGCCCGCAGACCCACGTTGGTCCCCTATTTACCGGTCATACCAATCTGACCGTCCGACTACTGGAGGACACCCATACCACGCATGGGTCCCCCGTCCAGATATGTACCCACTAACAACTGCCTCCAAGGATCCAAACCACCATCCCCAGCTGTGACAAATATCCAGAAACACAGACCACCTCCTATGGGGCGAGTGGGTGGGAAGTTCTTCCTATCTTGCAGGACTCCCAACTGACCTTCTAGACACCTCCTTCCTGGCTAACTTTCCTGAAGCCCCTCCTGGACCACCCCTTCCATCAATCAAGTAAGTGACCTTTCTATACCCTTTCTTCTATCACTCCTTAACCCTTTCCTGTCCTAGTTCCCCTTCACAGCCTTGTCATGCAGGCCTTCCACTCATTCCTCTGCTTTCCATAGCTCCAGGCCTTACTGTCCAGGATTGTGGGACTGAAAAGGGGCAGATTTGTCAATAGCAGAAAACAAATGCAATGAGAAAGACTATGGCAGCAAAAAAAAAAACCTGGCGTCATCTCTTAACCTACTTGCACCGTATGGCACACCTTATGATGTCATCACTGAGTCTCTCCGCTGGCCTTTGCTCCATATGAGTTTGGAGGGGCAAGCAGGGTCCTATAGCCATAACAGCACCCTGCCTTGAGCATTATATGAAAGAACACCCCCCCGTTTCCCTTTAGATGCGCATTCCTTTTCCTACAGTCGCAGAGGCAGGAAGTGAGAAAAAAATCTCCCCTGATACTTATAATAGCCAGAAAAAAAAGTTTCACATAGCATTCATTAGTGGGAAATCCTAAGTGCAGATGTTGGTGAATGTTTTGGAATATTTGGCAGGCCTTGCACTTGCCTCTCACTTTATGTGAAGAACCAGGAACGTTATAGGCAGAACATGTACTTTTTTATGGCATGACCCTCGGAATCTGCCTCTGGAATTGTGATATTAGTATTCAATGGAACGTGCAAATGAAAGAACCAGCCGGCATGTTCATGACACATTCAGAGCTGCAGTTAGTGATTCGTGCTCTTCACCTATTGCTGGACATGAAGACATGACAGCAGCTATACAAAGCTTGAATCTCTGTATTTTCTATACGCTGCTGGAATGTTCCTGCTGATGAAAAAGTATACCTTATGTTATACTGTGGCCTTATGCCATAGTGTAGCTGGTGTCCTGAGCACAAATGCCACCCAAAGTTTCATTAAACTAGTACCAAACCCATTCTGGAGGACATTTAGGGTCTGATTTATTATGCGTTTGCCCAGCGAACAGCTGTGCGAATGACCTTCGCATGGCATTACTGCCACTGGATGCAGCTGAGGACATTCCTATGCTCCTCAGCTACAGCTTGTGGCTGTAATGCACTGTGAAAGTCATTCTCTCAGCTGCAAAAATATAAAGCAGCCCCCTAGTTTACTAAAACACTGTGTATCAAACAACTGCCCAGTGGTATCCGTGTGGTCGCAAGTTAAAAACTGAGCATGACCGCACAAGACTTAAGGACACCTGCAAGCTTTTCCCCTGCCAGAGTGTAGTGTGTTGCAGAAGGCGGAGTGATCTCCTGTG
The DNA here is from genome assembly GCF_000935625.1 of Nanorana parkeri. Taxonomy (NCBI): domain Eukaryota; kingdom Metazoa; phylum Chordata; class Amphibia; order Anura; family Dicroglossidae; genus Nanorana; species Nanorana parkeri. Next base: position 316,200 of record NW_017306482.1, read on the forward strand.
CCTGAGCTTGGCTCTGATGTCAGAGCCAGAAGGCAGAGGAGTTGAAGCCTTGGCCAGGAGCAGCAGCGGTAGTGTTCTGTCCTGGTTGTCGCCCAGGTTGGACTCCAATCATGTCTTCCTCTCTTCATCTCCATAACACAGGGGATAGCCTGCAGGTGGTCAGGTATGGACCCAGTCAGACTCTGAATCTGTTCCTGGGGTTGAGAACCAGGGAGGAACTTCATTTGCTGGAGATGCCTGAGAAGCCAGAATGGCCTTGGACCTCAGAGAGAAGTCTGGTGTCTCACCTAGGGCAGTCATCAATAATCAGTAATCAGCATTGCTCCTGGTCCCATAGAACGTGGAAGAGATCGATAAACGGACGTTCGCCGCTCTCCCAACCAGCATCCCGTCGGCACCTGACATGCCGGTCCTGGGCCCGCAGGAGGGGCAGCGGAGCCCGGGATAAACGGTGAAGGTGTCTGCCACTTTACCGGCCTGTAGAAGCGATCTGTTGGCAGCTGAGTCTCCATAATTGCTTCCACTGTAAAGCCAAGCGCCGGTTCTACAAATATGAACTGAGTCCCGGTGGCTTTTGTCTGTTTAACCCCTTAAGGACCCATGACGGACATATCCCGTCATGGGTCGTCAAGAGGTTAAATAGAACCAGTAAAAAGTCACTCGCACTCCAAAGCGATGCCAAGTCAATCTCTTTATTGACTATGGTAGTGTAACATCTCAAAGCAATGTTTCGGAACCAAGTGGTCCCTTCTTCAGGCACACATAAAACAGAGAATCCCAAGAGGTTAAAGGCCCTCTGCATTGTGACGTTGGGAAGTGGTCAGTGAGTCTGGAGTTCTGTACTGCCCTAGATAAACTGTAGCCCTTTACCCTCTCTCCCTTTTTTGTCGCTTATGGAATAAATGATTAGAAAATCCTTAAAGTGATTGGCTCCCAATGTTACTTTCACATCCCACAAACCAGGCTAAGGACTCATCCTTGGGGTGCAATGTCAGCCCACCATGCCTCAGAAGTCCCCCATATGCTCCTAGGTCAAGGAGGCGATACAATAAAAAGAAATAAATGGAGAAAAATAAATAAGAACAAAAGAATAAAAGAGAAAAGAGAAATGAGGGAGAGATAAGAGATGTAAGCGGGAGCAGCATGACAATGCTATCCAGCCAGCTGGTTTGGAAGGTTGAGTGGACATACCTGAGCTATGATGAGTTTGCTCTTTCCATAGCAACTGCTAATTTTACAGGTTCATGCACTGTCAGGCACCGCGCATAATGATGTGAAAGTGGATATTTGCATCTGCCGGCCAAAAGAACCTAATAGAAAATTATGCACTTGATGAGCTCTTTTGGTTTTGCTTTCCACGTCAAATGCAAAGCTCCGGTGAATAAAAGTACACTCTGTTCAAGCACAAAACCGAATCACGGCCTGCCTGCTAAGTGGCCCTTATTATCACTCTGGCATTCGCTTCTGCATTTGGCTAAATCCTGGTAGCTGCCGGCATCCTTTCCTTCAAAAATGAAATTATGATGCAAAAAAAGCATAGGTAGGTGCTACCTTCAGTACAAACGGCATGCCTTCATGATCAGTAGATCCAGACATATAGGCAGGTGAATGTATAGGGCTCTATCAGTTATACACGTTTGAAGAAAAAAAAAAGAGGACCTCCATGCGGTCACTTTTCCAGGGCATGTCATAGCTGAGCCAGTCTGGATCAGGAATCAAAAAAGAAACATTGTTACCATGAAACCAATAGGAGCTTCCCAGGAACCATCAACCAATAGGTGCTTTCCAACCTGTGCCAATTATAGCGAGGCAATGCCGTGGTCAGGCACAGACACGACATGGTTCCCAGGGGGCGGGCCCAGCCAACGAGTCCTTATACATCTTTGGTTTCAGAAACCGGCTAATTTACATACACAGAACACCCAACATACTACAGATAGTGAGATGAAACAAGTAGGTGACATCTAGAGATCTAAATGCCTCTGACACTAACAACTATGGGAACGTTTAGGATTCAGCTGGAGTTCTTCCTTGATGCCAGATTCGAAAAAATTCTAAGAAGGTGAAAGAAGCTTGCAAGATGCAGAATTGTGAACTGAAGCGCCACACTCCTTTTAATAGTCCAGATACACCTTTATTCAATATAAGGTTAGAGGGGACAGTATAGAAATAGCCAATGCGCTTCGGGGGCTCACACACAGGCTTCATCATGGCTTACTAAGGGAGAACATGTATCAGGACTGTGGTGGCTTATAATTGGATAACATTTTGTCTAGTGCGTGAGAATGCATAGAACTCCTCAGTAGCTACTCTGGCAGCAAAGCCAAAAGATGCAAAAGGAACTCTGCAAATGAACAGAGTAAAAACACGATTTTGGGATTTATGATGGGAATGATGGGATATGAGATTCAGTACTAATTCCAACCCACTGAGGAAGGTAAAGCTAAGAGTGTCACAATGGAGCATTCCCTGACAGCTCAGTACAATACGTGATTAATACTGTAATTTCCTACCTGCTGTATTGGTGAGTCATCCTCAGGTTTGCAATGTGCTCATTGTATTTACATATTGTTCTCTGATGGTGACAACTGGGAGGCTTTGATATATGACGGCGCGAAAACTCTGCCGATCAGCAAATACACTGAGTGGCCAGATTATTATGACCACCCCATCAGTACTTCGTTGGGCCGCCTTGTGACTCCATGAGATGACTTAGTTGGGCCGCCTCGTGACTCCACGAGATGTTGAAAGGTGATGCGAGGAATCTGACCTGCACTGTTGCCCTTCTGTTGTCTTGTATCAGTCTTGCCCCTCCCCCGTTCTGCCCTAACATTGACTAGTCGCTGACGGCCACAATTCGCACATTCGGACCCAGATTTTCGGCTGACAGTCCAGTCTTTAAACACTTTAACAACAGCTGCTGTTGAACATTTAACGAATTCTGCTGTTTTGCTGATACTCGCTCCATGGCTCCGAGCGCCAACAATCATCCCATGTTCAAAGGCTGTTAAATCGCGTTGTTTCCCCGTATCTTCAGAAACAAATCACTTCTACTGTCGTGGTAAACAACCCGCTTCCCTATTTATAATGGTCTGGCCCTCTAGCAACTTCAGCGCCAAATTATAGCTAATTTGCCTACAAACGTCAGGTGGTCATAATAATCTGGCCACTCAGTGTATACTGTGTACAATATTCTTCTTCTAATGACTTTATTATTGGGATCAGTTTAGGGCTCATCTGCAATGGTGGAGATCTAGTTTAAAGGCACAGTCCACTTTATTGGACTATGTTTCATCTTACAGAGTGCACCATGAAGTAGTGCTTATTACAGTAGGTGTTTATTGTTTGCATTCCGAACATTGGTGCGAACGTCATCTATTCACTAGGATCTCGGCAGCAGAATTGAAGCCCATTCACAACTTCCTCCGGCTCCCTAAAAGAAGGTAAAAACTGGCACTGATTGCAATTGCAACGCTCCGCAGGCCTGGATGCAAAAATGTAATAAATGCGCATTTTTTATTTAATCAATCTTGGTGCATTTAACATTTTTTTTTCCTGGAGGTGGACTATGGCCTTAAAGTAGATCTAAACTAGGGATACAACGTTGCCGTTTTTTTAATAGTTTTTTCGGTACTCGCCGATACCAAATACCAAATACCAATACCGGAAGTCCCATTAAGGAAGCCGGGAAGGGTGTAATTACTCGCCACCAGGCTTCCCGATTAGCAGGGAAGCCATCTCCATGCTCCCTCATCACCTGGAGCCGGCTTTCTGGCCAAAAAAGCCAGGCGATGAGTCATTACAGGGCACCCGGCTTCCTCATTGGCCGGTAAGCCGGCTCCATGCCCAGGTGACGAGGGAGCATGAAGCCGGCTTTCTGGCCTATCAGACCAATCAGGGAGTCAGGGGGGGCAAATCATCCCACCCGCCGGCTTCCTGAATGGCCGGGTAGCCAGTTTCATGCTCCCTGGTGTACTGAGCAGTTTGAAGAGGGAGCATGGAGCCAGCTTCCCAGCCAATCAGGAAGATGGGCGGCGTGCAATGACTCGCCACAGGACCTGAATTTTTGAGCCCTGATCTAAAACATCTTAGTCCATTTTGTAATAAGTAAAATGTACAATGTTACAACCGACATAAATCATTTTATTTACATTTTGTTATATTGTTTTTTTTATTCGATAGCTCTTGCATACTTCATAAGACCTACTCTGTATCTTTTTACTGAAACAGTACTGCTAGTACAGTAGAACGGGACATACTAACAGCAAAGGCATGATGATTGCACTATGATGTCTACGGCCATAATAGTGGCAATGCTCTGGCTGCTGCTCCATATACCAGCTGGTATGCTGGAACAATGCAGCATCAATGGAATTTGGTTAAAGCCCGAAATGAATCACTGAGTATTCATGCAGCTAAAAATAGAGTTTTTTCCTCCTGACCATTAAATCCTTTTCTCCAGTAGCTCATTGGAGGACACAGAACTCCATTCTTAAATGTACGGTATACAGCCAACTACAGAGAGCGGGAGGCTATTCTATGTGTCAGTGATTGTGGGCCCCACTCTGATCAGTGTCTAAATGGTAAGGAATATCCACTTAGGGCCACCAGCACAACATGTCTTACTAGAACTGGCCCAGAAGACAATTGCCCCACTGCCCCTCAACCCAGTCCTCCCCTGGTGAAGCCAAGGTTGAACCCAGAGCACAAAACTCTGATCATTTGTTTGGACTCTGAAAATCAAAAATGGGCCAGGCCTTTCTAGGGGCGCTACTGCTGCATGGCATACAAGCTCAGTAGTAGCAAAGCAGTGGGAAAAAAAATGAAAGCCGACCTTTACCCATATCTTTAAAATAACAACCAATACAACCAGGGCCGGCTTTCCCACAAGGCCAACCAAGGCCGGCCTCGGGGCAGCAGGGAGTAGAGAGGCAACAGGGGTGTGGAATTTCTATCACCCGATGCCCGGGACATGCAGTTCTGGGTGCCGGGCGGGTAGCTGTTTTCTACATTTAGCCATGCCTTGGGCAAGCAGAGCTAAATGTACAGCGAGGAAGCCACCGCTTGTTTTGTACAAGTGATCTTGACGATGTTGCCGAGATCACTTGTATGCAGCCTGCAGGTCTACCATTCTCAATGGGGGTGGGGAGGGTTTGGCGGGTAGGGGGGCACATGGAGGAACCTGGCCTTGGGGCACCAGAGAGAGTAAACCCAACCCCTAAATACACCTTTAGAAATGTTTACTAATGAGAATCTACAAACAGATACTTCTAAACAATTGCCGGCTTTGTATTCTTGTATTCTCCTTATCCTTATTTCTCTTTTCTTCCCCAGTCTTCTGACAGTGGCCATGTTTACTAAGGACAGATTACTAGCTCTCATTTTACTTCCTGAATTTCTGGCACATGTGACTAGGACATGTGACCATGCACATCATCTCAGGGGAGGAAAATGCCTTTCCCTGAGATCTTGTGAGATTACAGATGAGATTTCCCAGCAATGCTCTGCTGATGACAAGGCAATCCCAGTGTGCATTGAGTTGGCAAACTGAAGGCATTTTACCCTTTCAAAGAAGGAAGTGAATGATCTGTGAGTGTAAGATCTCACAGAGTCCAGGCCAGTATGGCTAGTAATAGTAAAAGATTCGAGACCAGGACTTCCAGTGCACCCTGAGGATGGGGTGTCCTCTCTGACTCAGAAGGGTATTTAAGCACTAGCTGGTGCTGTGTCTTTTTGCCAGCTTCCTGTTTCTCTGAAGAGCTTATACTTCTGATAATTTTTCGTTGCTGACCTGGACTGTCTGACCCTTCTTTGCTTGCTGCCCGCCCTAATCTTCTGCCTGGACCCGACTTTGCTCGTCTCCTGCGTTCATCCTCTGATTGCTAGTTGCCGACCTTGGACTGCCCGACCACCCTCTGCTAGCCGCCTGCCTTGTAATTTGCCTGGATCTGACTACTGTCTCCTCATTGGAGCCCTCCTTTTCTCGTCCATCCCTTGGCGGGGCAACCCTGGGGACCACCACCTGGTACCGGCAAGCAACCTAGCCCATCTCCACCGTCAGGAGCTCTGGTGAACACAGGCTGGTGCTTATACTCTGCCCCTTAGGTAAGCCCGTGTCACCTGCCAGGGGGTGTCATCATAACAGCAGGGTTTACAGCAGCGCACCAGCAACCATGGTTCTCCCTGGAGATTATTGTACTGAAGAAACCTCCACAAATAATACATTGGGGCTTAGTAATCCCTAAAATCTACCTTATGCGCCCTTTCCAAAATGATCCACCTGACCTGTGCTAGAAATGGCCTTCGCTGATACTAACAAGTAATTCTGACCATAAATCCTCAGTGAATCCAAACCCGCACATCCGAGTCTTATAAATATTACATTCTGGTTCATCAAAGAGGATTCTCAGCAGCAATGTAATTGCATTCCTGTTAAGACTGTTAGTTTCCTTCACCTGGATCTCTCTGCATTACCCTCCGTCCTTTGATCGTCTAATCTACTGTATTTGAATAAACCATAATCAAACAGCACCAACTAGGCATTAAATTCATCGAGCATTTTCAGGATATAAGAAGTTGTGTCGCACTACAAATGAAATTGTTTTTAAAAATTTTTTTATGCATGTCAAGCTGTGGATGGCTACAGAGTGATCTCCGGGCAAGGAAAAGTCTACAACAGAGACACAGACTGCAATAAAAAACCATTTGGAGTAATTCCCTTTCTTTCCTTACAGGACTGGACCTCTGGAGGGGTCCGCCATATACAAGATTTGCTAACCGATAGTAAGATGCTGCCTTTTTCTGCCCTGTCATCCAACTATGGTCTCCCCTCCAGATGCTTCCTCCAATACCTCCAAATCAAGCATGCACTACAATCTAATCCTCAGATACTTTGCAAAATACCCTACTCAGCTTGGAGATTTTATTTTGAGAATACACCTAAAAAGGGGGGAATATCATCATTCTACTCTCTATTACACAATAAAACATCCTTTGTCAAGGTTAAGCCCTTTGAGATATGGGAGAAAGACCTCAATCGTACTTTCTCAGCAGACCAGTGGCTACAGGCACTCTCCTACACGCTTAAAGTGACATTAAACCCTCAGATTTTTAAACATAAAACAATACTGTAATGTGCGCCTTACTGTAATCCATGGTTGTTTCCCTTCTCTTTGCTGCTCTTCCTTTTAAATCCTTCTCTCTTCTCATGCTGGGGGAGAATTTCCCTTTGCAGCTGAGTGCCTCTTCCTGTAGTGCTGGCTCAGGTTGTGAACCTTCACACAGACACCATGTATCCATTTCAGAGACAAGGCAGTCTGCTGCAAAACAGAAGTTCTGCCCAGCATGAGAAGAGATACAGATTTAAAAGGAAGAGCATCAAAGAGAAGGGGGGAAAAACCATGGATTACAGTAAGGCGCACATTACAGTATTGTTTTATGTTAAAAAATCTGAGGGTTTAATGTTACTTTAAGACCACTAGATGTGTAGAACTTTGGGATTTAGATTACAAAATATGTCTGCAATGGTATTATACGCCACACAGGCTAGCCAGGATGTTTACATCCTCCTCCTCTATGTGCTGGAGAGAATGTGGGCTGGTTGGCACCCTACTACACCACATTTTGTGGGAGTGCAAGTGCCTAACAAGCTTTTGGAGGGCGAACTTTCAGAAAATAGCAGCAATCACGGGCGTGCTGATAGACCCATCTCCTGCTATGGCGGTTCTGTCCTTGGGTATTGACCGAATCCCAGCGAAATTTAAAAGCTTAACGGTCCATATCCTATTGGCGGTCAGGCTTACTATAGTCAGGAAGTGGAAGAGCCCCACGTCCCCCTCAAGTGGCGAAGCCCTTTCCATAGTGAAGCTCCACTATCACTATGAAAGAATCATAGCCTACAAGGAAGGGTCATTCAAAAAATTTGATGAGAAGTGGCTTACGTGGGTTCGATGGTCCAGCACGACTATGCCGGCCTTTAGTCCGAGACAAGGCGGGGGCATGCTAGGCTCCACATAGATACTGGTCCGGAATGTCTGGTCACGATCTATATATTGTTATGTTGGTATTACATATTAGATACGTAGATTTGCTACATACACTTTGGTCATTGGCTTACATGCTCTTTAAACTGACCATATGTTGATAACCTTTCCTTGTATTTCTTTATTTTGTATTTCTGTGTGACTGCTTACTTTGTCATAAAACTGAAAAACTCTCAATAAAAATATATTGATATACAAAAACCATTTGGAGTTCTAGTCTTTCCTTAAAAAACCTTTCTCTCCTGTATGGAAAAAACAAACATTGTCAATGGCAACAGTAAGAGAGGAGAAAAAAGAGTGATGAATATCTGCAAAAAATTAAATCAAGCCAACTGGACTTGCTGTATTTTTCATGATGACATTTCGTTGATCATCCGACCAACTTTCTCAATTAAGATTCTTAATTCTGAATTGAGAAAGCTAGTCGGATGATCAGCAAAACATCTTCAAGAGAAATACAGCAAGTCCAGTTGCCTTGATTTAATGTTTTACAGCTATACCATGACCTGGATGAATGAGAATTAGGGATGTATCTATATCGTCTTTTCCGTGCCGTGTGCCCAGTTTATCAGGAAGTCGGGCGGCGGATCATGACCCGTCGCCCGGCTTCCTGATTGTCTGTGAAGCCGGTGTTCTAGCGAAAGAACACCGGATTCACTCGCCGAGGCTGCCTGGCTTCCTGACCAATCAGGAAGTCGGGTCGGCGGATCATGAGGTGTCGACCGGCCTGCTGATTGGTCAGGAAGCCAGGCTGCCTAGCAACAAGTGAAGCCGCTTCCTAGCCAATCAGGAAGCCGGGTGGCACGAACAGCGTTCCTCTGTGGGATCTGGTGTCCACGTTCAAGAAACTGAAGAGGGGCAACAGAGACTGCAGGCATTTTACCCAAAAGAGGGGCACCAAGAGAAGGCTAGATGGGCTCAGAAGAGGGGCACTAAGAGAAGGCGAGACAGTAGATGGGCCCAAAAGAGGATATACGGCTAAGGAAGGCAAAATATGGTCCTTGGTTGGTCGAACCCCTAAATGAATGGTATAAAGAAACAAAAAGGGACTAAGAATGTGATACGTAAAGACAGCCGAGTAGATGTACAAAATGTGGTAACAGTTTTTTTAAGACAAACATGTTGTCACAAGTAAATGCAACGTCACATTGTTTTGCCTGATGAAGGGACTGCATGTGGTTCCAAAACATTGCCTTTGCTTGTGACACTGTGTTTATCTTAACATCAATATAAATATAAAAGACAGATGGATGATGAGTAATTGCTGTGCTGGTGGCCTCATGATCTCTTTTAGTCTTAGGGCGCCATCCGTTGGCCATTACAGCACCCATTTCAGTTCCCATGAGGATACCTGTTTAGAGAATGCTCGAGTTTGTTAGGACATACCAGCCCTATCAGGTGAAGTTTGTTGTATAATATTTCTTTATTATTTCTGGATATAACAATAGAAACATCATATTAAAGGAGAACTATGGGGTCAGTGTTTTTCCCCATAGTTCTCCTTAGGGTAACGGGAGGACACAAACTAGCGTCCTCCCGTTACCCTAAGCTCAGTATACCGCGAGCTACAGCTCGCGGCATACTGAGACGCCGCACCCGGAGCGGATCCAGATGTAGATGACGGGATCTGCCCAGCTGCGTGAGTGACAGCTGGCTCTGCCTATCTAGAGGCAGAGCCAGCTGTACCCGCCCCCGGCCCTGTCCGTTCCGCCAGTCAGCGCTGGCAGATCGGAGCGGGGAGAGGGGAATCCAGCCCCTCCCCCTGTCACGGCAGAGAGCCGTGACCGGATCGGAAGGTGAGCAAACCTGGTATGTGTTCGCTCACCTCCCGATCTACTGAGCCGACCTGTGACAGTCTCACAGGTCGGCTAGAACTATGAGGTGAGTGGAAATCACTCACCTCATAGTTCTCCTTTAAGACGCTCTCACGGGAAGAAAACCGGTCAGAATCAACAACAACCAAAACCAAGAAAAATATTCATAAAACATCCACCATAAATGTTTCCATTAGTGTTAAAACCATTCTTCCCCTTAAAGGAGAACTATGAGGTGAGTGATTTTCACTCATCCTCATAGTTCTAGCCGACCTGTGACAATGAAACTGTCACAGGTCGGCTCAGTAGATCGGGAAGTGAGCGAACACATACCGGCGCTCGCTCACTTCTCGAACCTGTCACTGCAGAGAGCCGTGACAGGGGAGGGACTGGATTCCCCCCTCCCCGCTCCGATCCTCCAGTGCTGACTGGTGGAACTGACGGGGCAGGTACAGCTGGCTCTGCCTCTACATAGGCAGAGCCAGCTGTCACTCACGCAGCTGGGTGGATTCAGACATAATTGTCGGGATCCATTTCAGCTGCGGCGTCTCAGTATACCGCAAACTATAGCTCGCGGCATACTGAGCTTTGTTTGACGGTAGGACGCTAGTTTGCGTTCTCCCGTTACCCTTACGAGAACTATGGGGAAAAGCCCTGACCCCATAGTTCTCCTTTAAAGGTCCCAGCTGATGGTCATACAGATAGACCTCACGTTCCTGGTAAACACAAAATAGCAATGTCAAGCTTTATCCATGGATTCCATGTCGCCATAAATTGTGGGTACCTATACTGAGCTTGCGCTACTAACTCTTCCACCCTTCTTAAAATGTTCATTTCTTTAACCCAGTCTTTAATTTGTGGGGTATCTTGGGACCTCCAATATCTAGCTATTACTGTTGCAGCAAATAAGAAAAATCAGAATAGGCCTTTCTTGGCTTCTTTAATTGGACCCGGTACCATAGTCAATAACGCGATCTCAGGTGTAAATAGTCCCTGAACCTTAATAAGATGTGCTCCTATTTTATAGACCATTTCCCAGAAAGGTTGAATCTCTTGACAGGACCACCATACATGTAGCATAGTACCCCTCTCCACTCCACATCTCCAGCACTGATCCGATATGTTTGGGAAGATCTTATGTAGTAAAGTGGGGTATCTATTAGGGATGCACCGATATCCATACTAGTATCGATATCGTTGTCGATACCGAGTATTTGGGTGAGTACTCGCCCAAATGCTCCGATGCCTAGCACTAGTACTTCCTGTATCAGGAAGCCGGGCAGCGCGTCACTAGACGGCGCCCGGCTTCCACGATTGGCCAGCAAGACGGCTCCGGCTGGGTACCGGAGGAAGACTGTTCCTGGTTGGAGAGGCCCCGGGGGTGAGAGGCTGGACATGCCGAGGTGAGAGGGGACAGGCTGGGATGGCTTTCTTGTTAATTGGGAAGCCGGGTGGCGAGTCTTTACACGCTGTCCGGCTTCCCGGCTAATCAGGAAGCCAGGTGGCGAGTCATTACACGCCACCTGGCTTCCTAAATGGGACTTCCGGTACTCGCCGATACGAATTACCGAGTAAAAAAAAAATTGTCGGTACCAAAATACCGGTAACCGGTGCATCCCTATATACCATCCTGTCAATATCTTAAAATTCTGTTCCTGGATATAACTTGAAATACTCGACTTAAATGTAAAAAAAAAAAAAGATAGTTTTCAATCATCCTTAGATAATCTATAACTCAGTTATGTTTCCCATCACCTCACATAAAACGGTCTATCTGCAAAAGCTTGAGTGAATGCTATCAGGTGAAGTTTGATCAACTCAGGAAACAAAAAATTAATTTAAAAAGTCAGATGAAGGAAAGAAAAGCAGTGAAAGAAATGTTCTGTTTGGTAACAAAGATTTTGCCTAGAAGTTCCCAGAAGACACGAGATAAGACACTGCGGTATGAAGTCCTCAGTATCCAACAGAAACACAGAACTGATAAACAAGTTAAGCAAAGTTCATGTGAAAAAAACATAATTGGTGTTGCTTGCACATAATCAGCTAATAGACGCGTGCACGGCAAAAAGAATTGTTTTCTGACGGAACAAACCCTGATGGTGACATTAGTTCTGGTGACCCTGCTGACCACCAGAGATTGTCCTCTCTTTTGGAGTGGTTTTCTCTCACTTCCTGTTGTGCACGTTAATGCATTTTTAATCCCGTTCTCCCCCTCCGAAGCTCATCTGAAGTTATAGTCACGTAGTCCCACATATTCCCCCTGGAACTCTGTATACCAACAGATATAAATAATTCACATGACATGTCAAGTCAAGCAAAGATTAAAGGGCATGTGCCCATCCAAACGCTGCCCAAATCTCTTTCATCTCACATCAAAGGACGGCAAGGTTGGGAGTGCTGGTTGCCTCCTGGATAACAAAGGGCTGAGGTGCCTGGAAGCGACGGATACATTTACTAATAAAAGGAAAAGAACAAACATTATCACAGCGGAGGTTTCTTTCACAGTTTAAAGAGTCTTCCTATGATTAATTAATGGAAATGTGTCAAAAAAAAAAAAAGAAATAACGCTCCAGTGTAGTAGACTCCCTCCATGTTCAAAGCCGTCACTCTAGAGCCAGCCATACTTTCCCTACGAACGTCCATAATGAAAAATCTCATGAGAATATTCGATAATCACCAGAGACGATTGATGAATGTGATTTAAAGGGGCAATTCACTAAGCTGCCCAAGGAAGCCGAGTGAATAACCGAGCCAAAGGCCGTTTGGCTATTCACTTCGGCCCAGTATGGCTAATTTCAGCCGTACATAGGCTAAAATCAGCCCTACATCCAGGGCAAGCAGAACTAAATGTTCAGCGGGGAAGCCGTCGCTTGTTTTATACAAGTGATCTCAGCAATGTCGCCGAGATCACTTGTATGCAGCCGGCAGGTCTGCCATTCTGAAAGGGGGTGGGGAAATTTGGCGGGTAGGGGGGAACATGGAGGAACCTGGCCTTGGGGCACCAGAGAGAGTAAACCCAACCCCTCACCCTCTACATTAGAGGGAGGTTTGGTGTGTAGGAGGTCCTGGCCTTGGGGCAGCAGAGAGAGTAAATCCGGCCCTGCGAACATCGGCTGGCTTCGGCAGACCGTCCTCCCCGCTTCGCTGTGACTACGACTCGGCAGAGTCGAAGCATATGCGCTCGGCTATTCGCCTGCCTTCGGCTGCTGTATGGGCTGTCGTGAATATCCCATACAGCAGCCCTTCGGTTCGACTGAACCGAAGGGCTCCGGCGGCCGAAGTATCAGCCGAAGCTACGGCTAGATCCTTCGGCTCCTTAGTGAATAACCCCCAAACTTTTCATTCAATCGATTTTGGATTTTCCTGAATGAAAACCATATTCAGTGTTAGAATTCTGTTAGATAGAGAATAACTTTTCCTCCCGTTCCTTCCATTATTTTCATCACTGCGGTTGAAAAACGCTTGTCGATTTGACCGCATTAACTATTCAAAAACCAAAGGATTGTCCCAAAAATGAATTATTTTGAAGAAATTTCTAGTGGTGTTCACCTACCTGACGCCACGCCACTGAAAAGAATGCTAACAGTGGCCACAATATGGTCGGTACCTGCGCACTGCTCGGCTCCCCACCCTTCGCTTGCCGCTCATGCAAGGTATTGTGGTAGGGCAGCGGAGTACCGGGATTTCAAATGTGGTGCAAATGGGGACTGAAGGGGTGGTCAGCAGTGCCAAGGTGAGTTAAATTGTACATCCAGGCAAAAACAGAAGCTGCGTATGTAACAATGTATCTATCCGTGTTGCAATTACAGCCCATTTTTTGATACCTGTTGATCTTGCCATCAATGTAACAGGAGGGACACAGGAACTCTTGGAACTCTTAGACTCTGGGGTTTTACTGCCAACGAGAGCCTAAGAATTCTAAGAATTCCTGTGTCGCTCAATGCACCCCAAGATTTTACAGTGTGTACAAAAATCCCATTTTCTTTATCGCCCATTGAGGGACACAGGACTTTTTAGAACTCTAAGAATTCCTGTGTCCCTCAATGGGAAATAAAGAAAAGGATTTACAGTGAGTACAAAAATCCTTTTATTTCTTTATTCTATTGAGGGACACAGGAATTATTGGACTGTTGGGTTATACTGCTGCTGACAGTCTAAGAATGTCTGTGTCCCTCAATGGACTCCAAGAAAAGGAGACAGAGCAGCAGTGACCTCTGTTTATTACAGGAAGGGGCATACAAAACACCAATCTTCATTACAGGAGGGAGCAGAGACAAGACCAGTCACCCTGCACAAGGATAGAGAGCAGCAGTGAGCGGTCTTTATTACAGGAGGGGGCGGAGACAAGACCGGTCACCCTGCACATGGAGAGAAAGCAGCAGTGAGCGGTCTTTATTGCAGGAGGTGGCAGAGACAGGACCAGTCACCCTGTACAAGGAGAGAGACTTGCAGTGACCGGTCTTTGTTACAGGAAGAGGCGGAGACAAGACTAGTCACCTGGAACAAGGAGAGAGTAGCAGTGAGCAGCCTTTATTATAGGAGGGGCGGAGACAAGACCAGTCACCCTGCACAAGGAGAGAGTAGCAGTGAGCAGCCTTTATTATAGGAGGGGCGGAGACAAGACCAGTCACCCTGCACAAGGAGAGAGTAGCAGTATGCAGCCTTTATTATAGGAGGTGCGGAGACAAGACCAGTCACCCTGCACAAGGAGAGAGTAGCAGTATGCAGCCTTTATTATAGGAGGGGCGGAGACAAGACCAGTCACCCTGTACAAGGAGAGAGAGCCGCAGTGAGCGGTCTTTATTACAGGAGGAGGCGGAGACAAGACCAGTCACCCAGCACAAGGAGAGAGTTCAGCAGTGAGCGGTCTTTATTATAGGATGCTCACACTGGATTGCTGCACAGATCTGGAGGAAATACACAAAGCTCACCAAGATTCAAGCAAGAATACACACGACTCTGGTATGAGGACCATATTTGACAATCCCGGAGTTCAGCTTTAAGTCCATATTATCTCACCTCAAACATTTTTTCCGTTTTTTTTTTTTTTGTACCAAGTTTACGGAAGCGGAGCAGCCGGATTAATTGAAGCCTCCCCTCGCTTTCACCACACACGGAGATAAGCCCGCCACATGAGATCGGCGAGTTATAATTTAATTTGCCCCGGTGACCAGCGGCAGGTCTAATAGAGCTCTTTGGCTTACAATCGATTCTGACGTGAACCCGACATAAAAGGGCCGTCGCTAAGCGCGGCTTAAACGTATCCCACTCTTGCCTTTGTTTTGCAGAACTTTCCACATGTTTTAAACAGTCAGTAAGCTTTTATTTTTAGAATGGCACACATAATTGGCACTTAATAACAACAAAAAAATGTCTTGGATACGGTAAGGTATCTATAGCAACACGGTAATGTATGTGCCACTTTGTGTTGCGATGTAAGGATGGCAGAGACAAATTTCAGCACCTGCTTTTGGCTGCTGGAAATACATACACCCATTGGCCGAGGAAACTGGGTATTTGTATGAAGTATTATACATAGTCCACTGTAATGGAGCCATTCAATGGTGGAACTATCACCATAGCGACCCTGGGAGAGTCTATGGCTCTGCAGGGGCACTGTCAAGTGGGCTGTGTGGGATCTCAGATTGGCTCTGCAAGCGGCATAACTAGAAATCACAGGGCCCCATACAAATGTTTGCTATGGGGCCCTATTATTTCTAGTTACGCCCCTGGAGCCATTTATTCCAAACTGCATATGGCCGTGTCTGGGTTTTTTGGCCAGTGCCGTGTATGGAAGCCACGACCTCTATGAAGTAGGGCTTTGGACCCAATGGGACAGCATAACCATACAGGTCAGAAGGTGTGAAGGGACCAACGCAATCAAAAAGTCCCCCAACTCAAATTTGGGATTTATGAATAATTAATCGCTTCAGGACCGCCCCCCATAAAAAAAGTCCTGTCCTGAAGTGGCTATACCAACAACACGGCTTTTGCTGCAGCCGTGTTCTTGGTATCATATTAAACAGCCGGCGATTGCGGTTTAAATATAAGCAATCTGACAGCCGTTGGATCACTTGTATGGTGCAGCGCTGAGTGACCCCTCCCCCCTCCGCCGCCGGCTTCCCCCGGGCTCCGCTATCCCCCATGCGGGCCTGGCACCGGCATGGCAGGTCTCCCCTGACTGATCGGAGGGAGATCAGCAGGCTTCCAACCACTGCTCTCTCCCCGCGGTCACTGGACTGGTTTATTACATCACTTCCGGTGTCACTGTGCACATTCTCTGGCTCTTAGAGCCAGGAGAAGAAGCTGGTGAAGCAGATCTCTGCTTTCTCAGCTTCTTTGGGGTCCCTAGGTGACATTAGGGGTCTGGAAGAGTCCACCGACCCCCACGTGCACGCACTTACAATGCAAACACGCATCAATTCCGCCTACGTGCAAAAACAAAAATTGTGCCACACACGTTACATATCGTCACGGATGCCGGAGTGAGAGCAATAATACTAGGACCTTCAGTCACTGCTTACACTAAACTGATGAGCGGTAAAAGCTTTTAAAGCACCATCTATGGCAAATTTGGGGTATTGTAATTTTTTGCCGGTTTCATGGACGCACGCAATTTTAAGACTTGACATGTTTGGTATCTATTCACCCGGCTTGACCCCGTCTTTTATATTTTACAAAAAGATTGGGTATTATATTCTGTTTCTGTGCACTAAGTTTAATTTTAGTGTATTTTATCCTAAAAATACTGGTTTGATAAACATTTGCGCAAATACCGTGCAACATAAAACATTGCAACTAGCATTTTTTTAATGCTACAGGGCCTCTGCTTTCAGAACATATATCATTGTTTGGGGGTCTGAAGCTGTTTTCTAGCCAAAAAGTCAGATTTTATCATGTGTGTGCAAATGGTAAGAAACTGCTCCGGACAGCAAGTGGTTAATATGTGCTTTGGGGAGTGTTGGGGGGCAATGGAGGATGGGGTGCTTGTGTTGCATGCTTGGGGACGGGGAGGGTGTTGGCAGGTGGATGGATCATTTCTGGTTGTCAAGAGCTAGGCGGAAAGATGCGAGATGCCAGAGCGTCCCAGGTTGTTAAGAGCTGGGCGGGGAGATGCGTATGGCCCTTACACATCTCTCTCCACGGCTCTTAGCAACCTGGGGGCGCTCTGGCCGGAAAGGGGGGCGGCACTGCAAACATTGTGCAGCAGAGCGACCATGCAGCTCTGCCCGCCCCCCCTCCATGTGACCCAAAGAGATGCCGCCCGAGGCAATAGCCATGCAGCTCTGCCTGCCGCCCCTCCATGTGACCCAAAGAGATGCCGCCTGAGGCAACAGCCTCAGGCTGCCTCATTATAAAGACAGGGCCCCGCGTGCTTAGCTCTGTTACACTGCGCTGCTGTTTTTGTTATTGTGCTGGAATTATTCACGTTGTATAATCCTGTGCAGCCTGCTTCCATTTACTACAAGAAAAAAAAAAAAAACGCCGTTCTTCAGCTCTCAGCAGGAAGAGTCAGACTATTGTCAGTTAGCGACAAAGAATTATTTTACATACGACACAAAATTAAATGTTCACTGTTTGTCTCTCCCAGCGAAACGCACTCGCACAGCCAATTAATATTGCATCAGGATCTTGTTCTCAATTTAATTACATAGCTGACTAACTTTCCCGGGAGACTCCCCAGATCACTCTCGCAAATTAAACTGGAATATTAGGCATAGTAGGTCTCGCAAAATTTATGGGGTGTTCTGGAAAACCTGCCGCGCCCGGATCCCTGATTGACAATCCTTGATGGAGGATGATCAGTTAGCGCTGCTGATCCTTCTTTCATTCCACAGCTGCACAGACTCTTTACTTACAATAATGGCTGAACTGTATGTATAGCCCAAACCTTTTTTTTTTTGTTTGTTCTGGATAGAGTAGGAAAGAGTTAAAACCTCTGCCAGGTTTTTTTTTCTTTTTCCTGCATTTATACTACTGGGGAAATTTCCCTGCACTTGCTGTCCCAGAGACGCAACAGGAAGTTAGATGAAATCTGCCAAAGTTAGGAGAATTCCCGTCTTGGTTGTCCCTGGAAACGGAGGTTTTGCCTTACTTCTGTTTAGTGATGCACCGATACCAGTATTTCAGTACTTGCCGATACCGAATACCGAGTACCAGAAGTCCCATTCAGGAAGCCAGGCGGTGCATAATGACTCACCACCTGGCTTCCTGATTAGTCAGGAAGCTGGGCGGCGTGTAAAGACTCTGCCACCCGGCTTCCCGAAGCCGTCCCGGGAGGCCGTCCCCATGCTTCTCCTCACTATGTGGCGAGAGAGAGCATGGAGCCAGCTTTCTGGCCAATCAGGAAGCCGGGCAGCGCTTCATTATACGCTGCCCGGCTTCCTGATACAGGAAGGATTGGGCTAGGCATCGGAGCATTTGGGCAAGTATGAGTACTCGCCCAAATACTCGGCATCCATACCGATACTAGTATCGGTATCGGTGCATCCCCACCTCTGTTCTAGGAGCAACCCTGAAATGTTGGATTTCCCCCTCACCTTCTTTCTAGATGACAATGGGTTTTTTGGCCTTTTTTAATGGGAAATTCGCAAGATTTTGAGGTATAAAAGGGGAACGGTAGCTGGACACTGCCATGGGGGATATGTACCCATGCAAAATGACAGCTCAGCAGGGAGGAGCTCTTTTAAAAAGGGCGACATTAAAAATAGACAATTAAATAACATGGCTGGCTGGAGGGGGGGCTTAACGCAGACACCGCCAATTTGCCTTAAATTAGTGTCTCTTTAAAGGCCAACTCCAAAATAAAAAAACCTGTCATCTTGAGGACCTCTCAACTTCACCAATCAGTGGCCTGAAAAAAAATTCTAAGCCCCCCTTTTCACTTACCTTAAACCGTGGTCATGCGACCATCCAGCGCCAGATCCTTTTTCCTCTCTCTTTACTTGGAGCTGGAGTCCTTCTTCCGCGTGTACACGTCACTGCCTGTGTGATGTGAACCATTCTAATTGGTTCTCAGGATCCAGACCACAATTGACATCGACCAAAGGGGAGTTAAGGGGACCTGCTGGCAAAGGTTACTATGCGGTGCTAGAATAGTGGTCCCCACCCATGGAAATGGTGTCAGCAAGGGACCTGCATGGGGGAACTCAGGTGAGTATAATTTGCTTCATCAGAAAAAAGGAACACCGCACAGGATAGGTTGTTGGATGAACGGATGGAGTTTACCCACCGATTTAATGTCACCCAAAACAGTTACTCTCTCTACTGCCCATTAAAGGACACTGCTCTGAAGAATCTGATTCCTAGAGGCAGTGGCATAACCCTACGTATCAGATTCTTCAGAGCTGTGTCCCTCAATGGACTCCCATAAAAGGATTTTACGAATCGAACAAAATCCTGTTTTTAAGGGATGCCAACTGTCAAAGTTGCCAATGTGCTTATTTCAGCTGTAAACCGAACTTTCAAGTCCTCAGCTGGCTGGTGTCATAGCTGAATACATGTTCAGCACCATGACAAATGCAATCCAAACTAAGATGGCACCTTCTTTGGGTGTAAGGGATAGGCGGTTGTAGTTCCGCTTTAAGAAACAATGTTACTTTCACCGCAGGCTCTTAGAAAACAAATTATTATATTAACACTGCAAACAGGCACTTCGTACATTAAAAGCTGTACCCGCATTTTTTCTCATTAAGACTCCATGGGACCCAATGGTTGGCTGCAGTCACCGTTTGGTAGACAATTTTTGGTCAAAAAAATTTACTTTTGTTGAATGGAGTGGTGCCAACAGGGCCCCCTACAGCAGGACTTGGCCAGAATTCGAGCAGTGTATGGCCAGCTTCAGACCTAAAGTAAGACAATTGTGGGAACATTTGGGGAAAGCAGATGGGGCCCCAACAAAGGTTCTTTCCAATAAAAAGAGATCTACCCCTACACAAACAGTGGAACCATCTTCACATAGGGATAAGATCTGCAGCGTATTCACCACAGAACGGGCGATAATGAGATTCGGAGCCTTCAGGCCCCGCGTTGTACACTCCTCAATCATTTCGCAATCAACCAGATAATTGTAGCAACAAATTCCCAGAACACAACGTATTCCCTGAACACATGAACAAGGACAGCCGCAGAGGAACGCAAACATGTTTCTAAGCAAAAATATAATTTACGACCATATCATTATTATTTTAATTAGTTAACCCCTCCTTGTCCAGGGGTAATCAAAACCTTCTAGACCAGACCAAATTTAGAAGCTTCTGTGTTCCTTGGTTTGTGTAACAGTAACTAAATAACCGCTTCTTTGCTTTTGGGGGGTTCTCTTAGCATACATGAGGCCTTCTTTGGTATTTGTTATTAAAAATACCCTTAAAATATTTGTTAAAAGCCCAATTCCAGGATACATTTCAGCCATCCCCCCACCCGCGAAACACCTACCTCCCAAGCCCCATTATCTGATCGCTGGTCACGTGATGCCACAGTTTAGAGTCTTTACCTCTTCTGTTTTTTTTCTGCTTGGGTCCTTCTGGCCAATGGACATCCAATAGGAAATGTGATGTGGACACTTCCCATTGGATGTCCATTGGCTGGGGTCCTCTCGGGATCCAGAAGAGGAGCGACGTCAGTGGAGGGAAGTGAAGGGGACCAGCAGTCTCAGAGACTCCCCACATGGGGGGCGGTGAGGAACCTAGAGGGGAACTTAGGTGAGTATATCTGACTTTACAGGGTAAGGGGAAACAAAGGCCTATCAGGATGGGTTACAGGTGGGTGGGGAAAAAACCCTTTTTGACTGGAGTTGGGCTTTAAAATAAGCAGAAAAATGGGCAAAATGCAAACAAAATGAAGTTATTGCCTGTTTACATTTCTTAGATATAACGTGTGCTGCCAGATGCACAACAAGAGGCTTTCCATTGTCTTCTATAGGGCTCATTCACAATCGAGCAATGCACCGCCATACATTGCAAGATTTTGGCCCCACAGATTTCAAAAGCAGGGCACAAAAAATTTAGGTAACATTAATTTTTGTGCATTTTACCGCACAACAACAAGCACTCACCTCTACTTTCAATGGCTTAAATGAAAACACATCAAAAGCGCACCTTGGATAAAAGCTCACAAAAAATGTATACAGATACAGACGCAGACTTACAGGTTGTTTAACAAATTTTGCAAAGCTGATACTATTCCAAATATTTTCGCTAAGTTATAATCTCCTATGTATCCTACGTATACAGAACTCAATTATGCATAGGTTTTGATACATTAGAAATCTTCAGTTGCAAAGCTACCACCATACAGAGCCTCCTTGCAGAGCCACATGGTCTGACTTCCCCAAGGGAAGAAAGAAACTTGTGAAGGCTGACCATATTTATAAAGAGTAATCACAGCAGTGGCATTGCATGGTTGCACCTAATTGCCTAGCCACTCATTCTCAGTGCATCTCTCTCTCCCCTTATACATTATATATACACTGAGTGGCCAGATTATTATGACCACCTGACGTTTGTAGGCAAATTAGCATAACGTGCTTGTATGGATGCCTGACAACGTCGGGGCATGCTCCTAATGAGACGACAGATGGTGTCCTGGGGTATCTCCTCCCAGATCTGGACCAGGGCATCACTGAGCTCCTGAACAGACTGAGGTGCACCCTGGCAGCGTCGGATGGACCGAGACATAATGTCCCAGAGGTGCTCTTTTGGATTCAGGTCAGGCGAGCGTGGGGGCCATTCAATGGTATCAATTCCTTCATCCTCAAGGAACTGGCTGCATACTCTCGCCACATGCGGCTGGGCATTGTCGTGCACCAGGAGGAACCCAGGACCCACTGGCACCAGTATAGGGTCTGACAATGGGTCCAAGGATTTCATCCCGGCACCTGTCAGGGTGCCATTGTCTAGCCTGTAGAGGTCTTTGCGTCCGTCCATGGATATGCCTCCCCAGACCATCACTGACCCACCACCAAACCGGTCATGCTAAACGATGTTACAGGCAGCATAACATTCTCCACAGCTTCTCCAGACCCTTTCACGCCTGTCACATGTGCTCAGGGTGAACCTGCTCTCATCTGTGAAAAGCACAGGGCGCCAGTGGCTGACCTGGCAATTCTGGTGTTCAATGGCAAATGCCAACCGACCTACACGGTGCCAAGCACTAAACACAGGGCCCACTAGAGGAAGTCGGCCCTCAGGCCACCCTCATGAAGTCTGTTTCTGATTGTTTGGTCAAAGACATTCACACCAGTGGCCTGCTGGAGGCCATTTTGTAGGGCTCTGGCAGTGCTCATGCTGTTCCTCCTTGCACAAAGGAGCAGAGATCGGTCCTGCTGATGGGATAAGGACCTTCTATGGCCCTGTCCAGCTCTCCTAGAGTAACTGCCTGGGTACTGGAATCTCCTCCATGCTCTTGAGACTGTGCTGGGAGACACAGCAAACCTTCTGGCAATGGCATGTATTAAGGTGCCATCCTGGAGGAGTTGGCATGCCGGTGCAACCTCTATAGAGTCCAGGTGTAGCCTCATGCTACCAGTAGTGACACTAAGGCCTTGTTCACACCAAATGCAGAGCAGATCTGCATGAGTTTCTGCACACGCAGTGCAGTGGGTTGTGCCGCGTTTTTGATGCGTTCCGGGAATATTTGGTTTAAAAAAAAGTTTTGTTTTTAGTTTAAAATGGGCTTTCAGTGCGTTCCAGTGCGCTTGCATGCGTTTTTGATGCGTAAAATAGGGCCTGCTGTAGTTTTTTTACCTGCTCTGGACCTGCTCTGGAACGGAACGCTGCGATGTGAACTGGAGGTAAAAATACAATTGGAATACATTGGACGCAGTTTTGCTCCGGTCTGTAACTGCTCTGCTCCTGGAATGCGCTTGGTGTGAACAAGGCCTGACTCTAGCCAAATGCAACACTAGTGAAAAGATGAGTAGGGAAGAAAATGTCTGTGGGCTCCACCTGTAAAACCATTCCTGTTTTGGAGGTCATCTCATTGTTGCCCATCTACCGTGTTTCCCCGAAAATAAGACAGTGTCTTATTTTTTTTTTTGCACGAAATAAGACACTAGGTCTTATTTTCGGGGGATATCTTACCTGGCTGGGGGAGGAGTGGACGAGGTCCCGGAAGGCGGCGTGCTGTTGCCGGTCCCGGCGGATGCCGCTTCCATTGTGCGTGTGTGCAATATATATATATATATATATATATAAACACACGCACATTAAAAAGATTATAGTTCCTCTTTAAGACGAGAAGTACACGGTGTACATATCTGAAGCAAATGGAGGAGTTATATAATTAGGCTTGTTTATGCAGAACTCCGGGCAAAACAAAATTCAGTTACAAATACGCAATGATAAAAACAAATTTGCTCGAGTCGGCATTTTGTTTTTGTATGCACGGTTTAGAAAAATTGTAAAATGGAAAAATCGCTCTATTAAAGAGAACCTGTAGCCTCTTTTTTAGATATTCATGCCAAAGAGGCCAGCATAAACCAGGACCAATACCTGAACGTCAACATTAAGGTGCCCATACACCTGCCGATTATCGTACGATAATCGGCAGGTGTATGGGCAGCGTGCCACTGCTTCTACTGTAAGGTACGATTTTCGTCGGGTTGGCGGCGTGCTCGGAAGACGAATGCCGCACGGGCCGGTGTGCGCAAGGGCACACTGCCCGCTCAGCACTACAATCATCGGAAGCCCTCCGCTCAGCGGGGAGGGCTTACGATGATCGCAAGTACGATCTGCCTGTCCAAGATGGGCAGGTCTTATGACATTTTAATCACCTTACAACCATCGCACAAAAAGGTGTATGGGCAGCTTACGGTAAATCTATGTTTACAGTCTTGCTGTGATAGATGAAGGGTAAACGGAAGGGTTGTAAACCTTTCCTGTCCTGGAGGAAATACTGCTCCAGGTTCACACCACTGCTGGACACAAATATAAAGACAACAGATGGCATGATCCATGCTGAAGACGAGGATCGGACAAAGTGAACTCATTCTGCCCGTTAGCTGAGATCATATTACCAAGTGCCTAGGCATTAACACTTAAGGTATGGTATGTCTAGAACCGAAAGGATCCGACAGCAGCAATTTCTCCAGGAAAGGTATTTCAGTCCTGCCATTACTCTCTATTGATTTGTATGTTAACATTTATGCACAGGTCCAGGTTAAAGGAGAACTATGGGGTTAAGGCTTTTCCCCATAGTTCTCCTTAGGGTAACGGGAACTCTCATCAGTAAGAGTTACTGTTTTAAAAACTTGTTTTAATGTGTGTATATATATTAAATATAAGCTGTGTTTTGTTCATTAGCTATACATAGTGTGCTCCCTTCTTAGGAGTGCTTCACAGTGATTTTGGTTTTCTGCCCCCCCTCAGTTCAAGTGTATGGGTCCAGCTTGACTTATTGAAACCAATGGACTCTCGATAACCCTGGTGCCCAAACTGTGGAGCAAAGGCAGCATGGGACACTTTGGTATTTGCCTGCTGCCCTTTGGATCCCAGGAATCAGTAGTGTGAGCACTGATTAGTAAAAGGACTGGAATGACAGTGATCTAAATTCGTCTCATGCAGGGGTGGAGAAATAATAATGGGATTCCGGAGCGAGTCTGTCCAATCAGGAGCCAGCTCCATCGACAACAACTAGAGAAAAACTTCAAGTGTTAGGAGCCAGCTGTCATTTTTAGCATTGGCTACCGGGCTCCTAAGATTTGTCCAGCCCTGGTTTCTTGTAACATGTCCTCAGTCTCTGTCTCTTATACCATGTAACTAACCACACATGTAGCATGTTCACATTCTCTGCCCATCTCCTGTAGTATGTCTGCAGTCTCTGACCATCTCCAGAGGTGTGTTCACACTATCTGTCCATCTCCAGATGTGTCTACAGTCTCTGTCCATCTCCAGCAGCGTGTCCACAGTCTCTGACCATCTCCAGCAGTGTGTCTACAGTCTCTGACCATCTCCAGCAGTGTGCCTACAGTATCTGACCATCTCTAGCCGTGTTTCAGGGGTTCCTCTGGGGTAAAAAGGTTGAGAAAGGCTGTGATAGAGATTACAAGTGGCCATTTCAATAGGCATGGTCCACCGTTGTCACCATCAGGAAACCCACCCTGACAAATGCCATGCAGACACCAGCAAAGTACATGAAGAGTGGAAGTAGTTAATAAAAAGGTCATTCTTTACAATACACAGCGCTTTCACAAAGTAAATGTCACCCAGTTAGCATATACTTTAGATGGCATCCCTCAGCAGTGGGAGAAGGCAGTGGACTTCATTAGTCACTTTAAGCCCTTAAATGAATTCGGGGAAAGGTTAGTGAAGAAAAGCAACAGTTGACACCATGAACAGCGGCAATACTGGGAAGGAAGGCTGTGCGCGGAGACTGTCCCTACAATCTATCCTCTCTATACTTCACCACACCAGTCAATCATGTCACAGCACTGCCACGGGTAAACACACAACTTACTCTGTTTTTTTAATATATCCCAAATGTAATTTCCCAATATGTGATGAAAGCATGACATGTGCCTGGCATTAGCATTAGCATAAGCAAAACAGTCTACATGAGGGAGCTCTGGGTATCATCACTGTGCTCTGTAGCCGTGCAGTCTGCCAGATCCACGCCATTGCATTTGCTATAGCACAGGGCTCAGTGCAGCCTAATGGTATGACTTGCTTAGTTAAACTAAGTCATTATTCTGTTCAGTTTCAATATCCGTCAACTCCAATCAATAGTCACAGAGGGAAGGCGATAAATGATACCAGAGGAAGAAGGCATGAAAGAGAGGGGAGAAAAAGAGACAAGGAGGAAAGGGAGAGTGCAAACGGATGAGAGACAGAGAGAGAGGGGAGGGAGAGGGAAGAAGAGCGGAGAGGAGATGAAGACTAAGAGAGAAAGAGGGACAGAAATGGAAAGAGAGGAGAGACAGAGAGAGGAGACACGAGAGAAAGAGAGGAGACACGAGAGAGAGAGAGAGAGAGAGAGAGAGAAAGAGATGAGACACCAGAGATAGAAAGAGGAGACACCAGAGAGAGAGAGGAGACACCAGAGATAGAAAGAGGAGACACCAGAGATAGAAAAAGAGGAGACACCAGAGATAGAAAGAGGAGACACGAGAGATAGAAAGAGGAGACACGAGAGGTAAAAAGAGGAGACACCATAGAGAGAAAGAGGCAACACGAGAGAGAGGAGATGAGAGAGAGGAGATGAGAAGGAGGGAAAAGACATGTGTGGTGTGGAAGAGAGATGGAAGGAGAAGCTTGAGGAGAGAGAGAGAGAGAGAGAGAGAGAGAGAGAGAGAGAGAGAGGAGAGACAACAGGGAGAAAGAGGATAGGTGAGAGAGAGGAGACATGAAAGAAAGAGGAGACATGACAGAGAGAGAGAGAGAAAGGAAACGGTAGAGCAAGAGAGATACGAGAGAGGGAAAAGACATGAAAGGTCTGGAAGGGGAGATGGAAGGAGAGATGGAAGGGGGGGTAAGAGATAGAGGTGTGGAAGGGAAGATGGGAGGGTTGGCTTGGAGAGAGAGAAAGAGAAAGAGAGGAGACACACGAGAGAGAAGAAACGAGAGTGAGGAGACACAAGACAGAGAGAAACAGGAGACACAAAAGAGGGAAAGGACATGAATGGCATGGAAGAGGAGAGGCGACACAGCAGGGAGAATGAGGAGAGGTGAGAGAGAAGACATGAAAGAAAGAGAGAGGAGACACAACAGAGAGTGAGTGATACGAGAGAGGAAAAGGACATGGGTAGTGTGGAAGGAGAGGCTCGGGTAGAGAGAGTACGAGAGGAGACACAACAGGGAGAAACAAAGTGAGAGAGGAGACACAACAGGGAGAAACAAAGTGAGAGAGGAGACACAACAGAAAGAGAGAGGAGAGCTACACGAGAGAGGGAAAATACATGAGTGGTGTGGAAGGGAAGATGGGAGAGGCTCGAATAGAGAGAGAGAGGGAGAGGAGACAACAGGGAGAGAGGAGACACACCAGAGAGAGGAGAAAGATACGAGAGAGGCAAAGAATATGAGAGGTGTGGAAGGGGAGATGGAAGGGGAGTTATGGGGAGAGAGTGAGAGAGAGTTAGAGAAAGAGATGGAGGAGATGAGAGGCAAAGGGCATGCCATGCGTGGACGGGGAAATGGGAGAGGAGGCTTGGATTAGAAAAAGAAAGGGATAGAGGGAAAGACATAATAAAGGAGTGTAGAGGGGGAATAAAGGAGTGTAGAGGGGGAAATGGGAGAGGAGGCTTGGATTAGAAAAAGAAAGGGATAGAGGGAAAGACATAATAAAGGAGTGTAGAGGGGGAGACGGAAGAGGAGGCTTGGGGGGAAGAAAGAGAGCGAGAGAAGACATGAGAGACGGAATGGACATGACAAAGAGAGAAGTGTCCAGGAAATAAAAGAGGGGACAAGGGGTGAAAGTAAGAGCGACCGAGAGAGTGGTGAAAGAGAGAGAGAGCAAAGGGAAATGTGGGAAGGCTTGGGGTGAGAGAGAGATGAAGTGAAAGGAAAACAAGAGCGAGGAAAAAGAAAGAAGTGATATGGAAGAAGAAGATGCTGAAAGGCTGGTTAGAGAGAGAGAGAGAGAGAGAGAGAGAGAGAGAGAGAGATTGAGAAAGAGAGAAAGGGAAGGGGTACAGGGTGTGCATAGGAAAATTTGAAAAGGGGAAAAAGGACAGAGAGAGTGAGCAAGGGAGAAAAAGAGGGACATTCTAAGAATGCCAGACAGACAGACAGATGATAGATAGATAGATAGATAGATAGATAGATAGATAGATAGATAGATAGATAGATAGATAGACCGAAATCCTTTCACACACTATACATCTTCCCTTAAAAATGTATCACATAGACAACCCCACTTTGATGCAACTTCTGCTCCCCACTGATCCTGGTTGAAGTCTGCTGGGATACTATGAGTTAATAATACCCATTTCTGCACCCCGTGCTGCCTTCTTATATATATCTACATATATCAGGTCTCTTGCAATATATTGAAAATGAACGGGGGACTGAACAACCTCTGGGTCAAACCCCACGCAGAGTCTCACAGCCTAGTATTGGGGGGGATCTCTAGAATATTAGATACTACAAAGTGAAACTTTTTCCCTTGTGCCATTAACAATTCAGAACCCAACCAGCAATGGTGTGCAGTAGACAATGGGCCAGATTTGACCTTTTTGAGTGATTGGATGGAATGGACGTCCTACAATGATGAAGAAATAACCTTGCCCCTTTATTAACACTCAGAAGACTTTTGTGAGTTTTGGCATTCTGCGAGTCGTCCCCAATAACAGAGGAAAGCAAGCCAAAAGGAAATCTGTATACATAGCGCAAACTGTTGGCGCTATATAAATCCTGTATAATAATAATATTAATCTTTTTGTTTCTGAGACAATCAGTTGATTATACAATATGTTCAAACTGAGATACCGTTCATCAGGCACCTTCCTATGGCAACCTTACAGGTAATGCAACCCAAGACATGGGCACAATGTAAACTGCAATGACATTCCATAATAATACATTGACTTGTAGCCAGTCCTACCAGTATGATCTGTCACAAGTTGTAGCATCGCGGTGATAGAATTATTGGATAGGTTACATAGTTAGTCAGGTTGAAAAAAGACACAATTCCATCGAGTCCAACCCTCGCAATAGTTGCACACAGCAAGGTAAGCCCACCGTGCTCCCGGTGGATGTGACTATTACATAGCGCCGACAATTTACGCTGCACTTTACATAGTTGCACATTCACATCTGTCCCTACCCTCAAGGAGCTTACAATCTAAGGTCCCCATCTCTCATGCATGCATACATAGAGGGCCAATTTGGACAGGAGCCAATTAACCTTCCAGCGTGTCTTTGGAGACTATTGTAAAGAACTTTTGAAATAAATTAAAGTTGCATCCTAAATCGCTGGTTCGGCCTCATCTGGAGTATGCGGTCCAGTTTTGGTCACCAATCCACAGAAAGGATGTCCTTGAACTGGAGAGAGTCCAGAGAAGGGCAACCAAACTCATTAAGGGGATGGAGGACCAAAGCTATGAGACAAGGTTACTAAATTTAAACTTGTTCACGCTGGAAGTGAGGCGATTAAGAGGGGGCATGATTTTGATGCACAAGATGTTTGGTGGTGGTGGCAACATCAGCAATAAACTCTTTACGGTAACCTCCATAACAAAGACTAGAGGCCACCACCTAAAACTAGTGGAGAAAAAATTAATCACGAGGGGCGTAGGGGCTTCTTCACAGTAAGTGCGGTCAGGGTCCGGAACTCGCTGCCACAAGCAGTGATCTCAGCTAAGGGTGTTAAATTGTTCAAAAAGCATTTGGACGATTTCCTCAGAGACCGCAACATACAGGTACTCTTAAGAAGATGACACATGGACTCATGCATACAGGCTTTAGGTTGGACTTGATGGACCCGTGTCTTTTTTCAACCTCAAATACTATGTAACTATGTAACTAAATAAATGCAAATTAAATACAACACATATGGTGGCTCTGACACTTATATCCAACTGCTTCAAGTCAAGCCATGATACCCTTCTACACTTATTCACCTGTACAGCAAAACGCAACCGGCAACGCGCGTTAACTTCTAGTGACCCATCAATATCTGCCTTCATTGGTTGAATGCTGTCACCTGATGAAATAAGAAATGTGCTCATTGTGGTTCTTTGTACTTTCCAGTCAGCCATTGTTTGCTATAGCTGCTAAAATATACCATTTAAAGTGCAGAATTACAATGCATGCCGAAGCACATCTGTATTTATAGCACATCTGTATTTATATGAACAGAGCCCTAAATCCTTACAGTTAGCAGCAGAGGGTGAGACAACTTTGACTTGAATGAGCCCTACAAGATCCCTACAATCAGTTTTTGGCGGTTGCTGCACATTACCAACATTCTAGCCCCATACAATGACCCCAGCGGTGCCACATGCACCTCAATAGTCTGTGTAAAGTCTCCAGGGAAGCTTCCATCACACCATGCTGGTCCCGGCACTCACCTCCAGGCTCGGGCTGACGAGCGGGTCCAGATTTCTCACGGGTCCACGATTCTAACAGAACACCGGGCTCCCCGCAGCCAGCTCCGCTCCCATCCGCCAGATCCGGGCACAGTGATCCTCATCAGTGACCGATCTCCCCGCCTGACATGCCAGGGAGGGGGGCGCACAGCGGAGGTACCGATCCTTATATCGCCGCCGTCTGTGATAAGCACATCAGTGCAGCCAGCACCGACAGTAATTGGTCCTCAGCATGGAGAGGACCGAACAGAGTCCTCCCACCGCCGGCATGTCACTCACTGCACCTCGTCTGGGTGGGAGCGGAGAGACAATCAGCACCCCCAGAACTACAGCCAGCCCCCTGTATATAGTGATCTCCCTGTATATAGTGATCCCCTGTATATAGTGATCCCCTGTATATAGTGATCTCCCTGTATATAGTGATCGCCCTGTATATAGTGATCTCCCTGTATATAGTGATCTCTCTGTGTATAGTGATCTCTCTGTGTATAGTGATCTCCCTGTGTATAGTGGTCTCTCTGTGTATAGTGATCTCCGTCTGTATATAGTGATCCCCCTGTATATAGTGATCTGTCTGTATATAGTGATCTCTCTGTGTATAGTGATCCCCCTGTATATAGTGATCTCCCTGTATATAGTGATCTCTCTGTGTATAGTGATCTCCCTGTGTATAGTGGTCTCTCTGTGTATAGTGATCTCCGTCTGTATATAGTGATCCCCCTGTATATAGTGGTCTGTCTGTGTATAGTGATCTCCGTCTGTATATAGTGATCCCCCTGTATATAGTGATCTCTCTGTATATAGTGATCTCTCTGTGTATAGTGATCTCTCTGTGTATAGTGATCTCCCTGTATATAGTGATCTCTCTGTATATAGTGATCTCCCTGTATATAGTGATCTCCCTGTATATAGTGATCTCTGTATATAGTGATCTCCCTGTATATAGTGATCTCCCTGTGTATAGTGATCTCCCTGTATATAGTGATCTCCCTGTATATAGTGATCTCCCTGTATATAGTGATCTCCCTGTATATAGTGATCTCTGTATATAGTGATCTCCCTGTATATAGTGATCTCCCTGTATATAGTGATCTCCCTGTATATAGTGATCTCCCTGTGTATAGTGATCTCCCTGTATATAGTGATCTCCCTGTATATAGTGATCTCTGTCTGTATATAGTGATGTATTTGTAAAGTGATCTCTCTGTATAGATGTCTCTGTCTTATAGCTGTCTTCACATCCATGTGTCTGTCCCCTTCTCATTCGCATGAATGCCTCATTGTCTGTCTACATCCCTTTCCCTCCGTTATCCATCGTTATCTGTATCCTATCTAACCTACTGTGCTGTCTATAGATAGATAGATAGATAGATAGATAGATAGATAGATCCATAGATAGATAATAGATGTAGCCTTGTCAGTAAACAACATGTTAACATTATTGAGTTCCTATCTATTCATCCATCCTCTCTCTGCCAAGTTCACATAGTCTTCTTTCTTTCTTTCTCTTTCTTTCTTTCTTTCTTTCTTTCTTTCTTTCTTTCTTTCTTTCTTTCTTCTGTCTGTCTCTCTTTATCTGTTTTAGTAACTTGAAGCCCAATGTCAACATGACCACACAATGTGAATGTCTATAAATAAGAATCTCTCTCTCCCCCATCCATCCATTTATTCAACATCTCAGTACTAGTAGGCTCATCAACATACATATCTTCCTTCCTTCTCATTCCCTCCCTCCCTTCCTCCTATGCCTCCTTCCTTTTCTCATTCCTTCCTTTCTCCCTCCCTTTCTTCCTCCTCCTTCCTTCTCTCATTCCTTCCTTCCTCCATCTCTCCCTTTCCTCCTCCTCCATCCTTCCTTCCTCCCTCCTCTCATTCCTTCCTTCCTTTCTTCCTCCTCTACTCCTTCCTCCCTCCCTCGTCTTATTCCTTCCTTTATCCTCTCATTCCTTCCTTCCTCCCCCATTCCTTCCTTCTCTCATTCTTTCCTTCCTTCCTTTTCTCATCCTTTCCTTCCAGCCCTCCCTCCCCTCCTTCCTCCCATGCATTCATTCATTTCTGCACAATGTGGCGATGTAAGAGTCAATACAATGTGAACAGTCAGAAGGATCACAGAATTGTAGAAATCGCTCCCCATGATCCCCTCTATTGGCCTTTATTCATAAATGTCCTCAGACACGTAAACTATGAAGAATGTCGCCCCGTTGTAGGTCTGTGTGGAACTGGAGTGCTTTGGAGAGGCTGTGAGGATCCGATCTTACGCAGACGGGTTTATTTATTTATGAAGCTCTGACATATTCCGCAACACTTTACAGAGCACGCTAAACCCATCACATCAACGCATGGAGCAGCGCAATGACGCGCACACTTTTTGTGGGTTGGTACACGTTGTGTTAAAGGGTTAGATCACCTTTAGGGACATTTGCCAAAAAATGTTCCATGCGTTCCAGCATGCTCTGCCGAATATAAATCATATTTCATGCAGTGGAGGGCCGGAGGGGTAATGACCGGGCAATGAGTTTTGCTGTCCGGCCAGAATCCAGATACCATCTCACAGGGTCACTGGGAGTGCGCTGCTTGAAAATTAAGTTGCTGCTGTTCTCTGCATCATTCTCCTGTAACGCCAGGGCAGCTTGATGCGGCCCCCCCTTCCCCCCCACAGGAGGCATGTCCTTGACAGCCTGTCTTTACAGAAGGTGGGTTGAGGGCTTGTTCGCAACGAATGTGGTGCGTTCCAGAGCGGTAGCTGCTGGAACACAGCGCAATCCCTCACAAAACTTCCCTCTGCGTTCTGGGGCAGGAGGGGGCGTGGCGGTGCATTGAATTCAATGGCACCGAGTCCACGCCCCCCGTCCGCAGTGCGATCGGACGCGTGGCAAAACACCGCCTGCATTCTGTTCCACTGCAAACGCAAAAAATAGAGCACGCAGCATGCATTCGGTGTAAACAAGCCCTGAATGCCACTGAGGGTTATTCAACTTGGAAGAGGATCCAGGAGCGGAGGAGGATGGGGAGTGCAGCGTTGGAAATATCTTTAAGGTTAACTGATCCTTTAACCACTTCAAGACCAGGTGTTACACCCCCTTCCTGGCCAGGCCATTTTTCAGTGTTCAGCGCTGCGGTACTTTGACGTTTATTCCGTCATGCAGCGCTGTACTGAAAGGAATAGTATTACATCACAATACTTTCCACCTGATAAGTAAATATATTAAGAAAGTTCCTTTTTTGCTATTATTCGCACAAAACCAACATTCACGGATATTCACAGGGCCTATGACCCTGGTAATTGTTTATAAATAGACCCCAATGTGTCCCCCCCAGCTCCACCGTGCAGCAAACATAGTTTGAAAATTCTCCTAAGGAACCTGTAAGATAACATTGTCATAAAATATATTATTTTGCCATATAGGTCAAGGCTGAGAGAGGACAGAAAAGTTACCGTGTTGACCTCAGTTGTCAATCATCTTCTTCCTTGAATTCTCTAACCTGCCCTAATAAAGCAGCAGCATTTATCTGATTGGTTGCTGCGGCCGAGACACTTTCCTTCCCTCCAGTTCTCATTAGCGAAGCCTCTACGAAATAACAAAGGTTAATAGCGATTTTGTCTGAGCGGAGTGATTGTGTCGAGCTGAGAGACCAGAAGGAACGTAAGGACATTTCTTTATGGTAACCTTAGCAACATAAAAGGAAATGCTAGCGTGAATGCAAATCGGCCTTAATGGGCCTCCGTTCTGCTTGGTATGGCGGGGGTTAATCCCGTATTTGCCTAA
>NW_017306482.1:349990-351366 GCF_000935625.1 Nanorana parkeri
CCCCAAGCAAAAGGACAATAAAAAAAAAAAAAAGGCGGTCACCCGTCCCCGAGGCAGTCGTAAAGGGAATAAAAGATATAAAAGAAATTGGAAGAGCTTCCGAAACCACAGCGGAACATTTTTGCAGAATATGGCTTTATGGAAATGTCGGCATTTGGCGCCATGAATAAATAAACATGCAAACCGATACCGAACAAAACCGAAACAATTTGTTTGTCTTTTAAAGCTGAACTCCAGGCAAGAGGAAATATATATAGAGAAGGTGTATTACCTTGCCCATCCAATTCTAAGATTTACACAGCTCTGCCACAGGGCACAGTAGGGGGAGGAAACCTGATCTTTCTCTGCGTCAGTTCAATAACGCTTAGGGCTCATTCACAAGGCTGGTCACCTCTGTAAACCGACAAGAATGAGCGCTCATTTCCCGCAGGGATCACAGACGTTTGAGATTATTATTATTGTACAGGATTTATATAGCGCCAACAGTTTGCGCAGCGCTTTACAATATAAGGAAGACATTACAAATCACAATACAATTCAAGACAGGATGATAAGGAGGGCCCTGCCCCTGAGGGCTTACAATCTAAAAGGGAGGGGGAAGTGATACATGAGGAGGTAGCTGTGTGGGGAGGAATTGTTTGAGAACGTGATGGTTGAGTGGTTAGGTTGAGGTGGGATAGGCTTCCCTGAAGAGATGAGTCTTAAGGGCAGTAAGAGTGGGAGATAGTTGGACAGGTTGGGGTAGAGAGTTCCAGAGGATGGGAGAGAAACTAGAGAAGTCCTGGAGGCAAGCATGGGAGGAGTTGACTAGGGAGCTAGAGAGCAGGAGGTCTTTGGAAGAGCGGAGGGGAGGGGAAGGGTAGGGGAAGGGTAAGGAGATACTTAGAGACAAGGTTGGAGATATATCCGGGGGCAGAGTTGTAAATGGCTTTGTAAATGGTTGTTAAAGTTTTGAATTTTATTCTTTGGGCGAGTGGAAGCCAGTGCCGGGATTGGCAGAGGGTTGGGAAGCCAGTGGAGGGATTGGCAGAGGGTTGGGGTATGGAAGCCAGTGGAGGGATTGGCAGAGGGGACGGGGGATGGAAGCCAGTGCAGGGATTGGCAGATGGCATGAGGGATGGAAGCCAGTGGAGGGATTGGCAGAGGGGGGTGAGGGATGGAAGCAAAAAATAAAATCCTGGCAGTGATCCTTTCTTTATGTACACTGACAGTTAAATTGTTACATTTTCAGGAAATTATTTTATTGGGGGGTGTATTTTACCCCTTCTTCTCAGTCCAAGCAGTTCTGATATACTCAAACGATTGTTTCCCCAGATGCATCGGCTGAGATTTGACAACTCTGAATCTGGAAGTGCTCAGAGATAAGCGCTTCCAAG
>NW_017306482.1:351499-381384 GCF_000935625.1 Nanorana parkeri
GGGGGGGGTGATGGTACAGCTGTAAATAACTTCTTTGGGAAGACCCCATACAAGTAAACAAAGCCGGTGACTGCAGGGTGGGATGCAAGCAAACTCTCATTCTTTTCGTACCAGCATTTAAAATCTGACTGCGGCTTTATCTCTTCTCTGCTCTATCCAAAAAGGTATAAAAAGTCGTTTTGGCTGGAGTTGCGGTTTAACACCTCCAGGGCCATCACCGTAGGCAAGGTGCTGTGATGCTTCCCTGCCGGCCCCTCCCCCACCAGCCATGATCTGACCCAGCGATGACATCTAAAATAAGGTGTGTCATTATATATGAAAAAGGTTTTATTTAAGAATCTCATTAGCATGCTGATAAGGAAGGAGGAGGCAATATAAGCAGATTTAACCCTTCGCTATTCTTTCTAAAACCCCTCAAAAAAAGCTATGGCTATGGCTGGACCCGTCTATGGAACATACTGTACTAATAAGGCCGTGCCGGAGCTCTATGGAGCCGCATATTAAGTTGTTATTTTGCAATCCGGAGATTAAGCTGCATAAACTCTATTTAATGCCCCGGCCTGAAACTCATTAAACCACTGGAGAGGGATTGTGGAAAAGCTCATAATTGGACGCCTTATGTTTCTGTTTGTATTGCTTTCTAAATGTTTTTTCTGCGGAGAACGCGGACAATCAACTCCTATATGATCATGCTGAGCCGTGGGGGCCCGTTTAACCCTTTGCTGACTACAGCGCGGCCCACCTGTGTGCTAATAGATAAATGGGGGGCGTAGGGGGATCAAGTGGAAAGGAGGAGAATGCGGACAATCAATTCCTATATGATCATGCTGAGCCGTGTGGGCCCGTTTAACCCTTTGCTGACTGCAGCATGCCCTGCTTACATGGTAATAGATAAATGGGGGCCGTAGGGGGATCAAGTGGAAAGGAGGAGAATGCGGGCAATCAATTCCTATATGATCATGCTGAGCCATGTGGGGGCCCGTTTAACCCTTTGCTGACTACAGCGCGGTCTGCTTACGTGCTAATAGATAAATGGGGGGTGTAGGGGGATCAAGTGGAAAGGAGAAGAATGCAGACAATCAATTCCTTTTTTATGCTGAGCCGCGGGGGCCCGTTTAACCCTTTGCTGACTAAGGCATGGTCTGCTTACGTGCTAATAGATAGATGGGGGGCATAGGGGGATCAAGTGGAAAGAAGGAGAACGCGGACAATCAATTCCTATATGATCATGCTGAGCCGTGGGGGCCCGTTTAACCCTTTACTGACTACAGCGAGGTCCGCCTGTGTGCTAATAGATAGATGGGGGGCATAGGTAGGGGGGGCAAAAAATCATTCATTATGACAATTTATTTCTATTGGAAATCTGTGTGGCAAGTTTACAACTCATAAGCGCAACTATGAGATGGAGCCTTGTAACCCCATAACAGCAAGTGTCTGAATGAACATCTTCGTATCCATTAGAAATCCGGGCTGACAAGGTGACAACACAGGAGCTGAATTTGGAGACAAGATCAGAGAGTTGTCACCATAAAACAGCAAGGGCCTGAATAAAGACCTTTATTTCCATTGGAAATCTGTGTGACAAGGTGACAACGCATAAGCGCAATTGGGAGATGGGGTCAGAGCGTTGTTACCTTATACAGTAACAGTAAGGGTCTGAACAAACAGCTTCATATCCATTGGAAATCTGTGTGACAGGGTGACAACACAAGAGCATAACTGGGGGACACGGTCAGAGCGTTGTCACTCTATAACAGCAAGGGCCTGAATAAAGACCTTCATTTCCATTGGAGATATGCATGATGAGGTGGCAATGCACAAGCACAACTGGGAGATGGGGTCAGAGCATTGTCACCATATAACAGCAAGGGATTGAACAAAGACCTTCATCTGCATTGGAAATCCACGTAACTGGGTGCCAACATATGAGCAAAACTGGGAGACGGGGTCAGAGTGTTGTCACCCTATAACATCAAGAAGCTAAACAAAGACCTTCATCTACATTGGAAATCCATGTGACAGGGTGACAACACAGGGGCACAGTGAGAAGACAGGGTCAGAGTGCTGTCAGTCCATAACAGATATGACCCGTACAAACACCCTCATCTCCATTGGAAATCCGTATGACAGGGTGACAACCCAGAAGCACAATTGAAAGAGAGTGTCAGAGTGTTGCCATGCTATAACAAGTGAACAAAGACCATCATGGCAGGAAAACCAGGGATTAGTTCAATGAAAGCTGCAGATTTAAAAATACTGAGTATAACATTCGGAATGACCTTGCCATGTTAGCGCTCACGTGACATTTTGGTGATCGGGATTACAA
Organism: Nanorana parkeri; assembly: GCF_000935625.1. Classification (NCBI taxonomy): domain Eukaryota; kingdom Metazoa; phylum Chordata; class Amphibia; order Anura; family Dicroglossidae; genus Nanorana; species Nanorana parkeri. The sequence goes on from NW_017306482.1 coordinate 353,826, forward strand.
TAAAATAAAGAAATTCAGTATAATGGATTGCACAGATTCGGAAAGTCGCAGACAGGCGATGTTCTTTGTGGCAGAGAGAAGGAGAAGGATCTATTTCTAGCCGTGGTTGGACCAGAGGGAAACAGACCATCCAAGCGGAACTGATACAGACAGTACATTAGGCACAAAGGAAAGAAAAAGACTTTGGAGGGGCTCAAAGTCACAAAACCCAACAAACAGGCGAGTGACAGGACGGGGAACCATGTATAAAATCCCGCTATGATTGTCTGCACTTGTTAAAGGAACCGCCTAATGACATAGGACAGCGGTCGCCATCCTTTCGGACCTCATGGACCACTAAATTCATAATTCTAAATCCCGTGGACCACTAATATGAATTTTAAAAATATATATATATTCTCATATTCTTTGTTTCCTCATATATAAATATATTCTCATATGAGTGTGTGTGTATCTATATATAGTCCGGGTACTGACGAGATGCCCCGCCTCCTGCAGAGCCCGCAATGTACTGAGAGCCGCGCTGAGTGACAGCCGTTGCTTGAGTCAGTGAGAGGCAGCCCCGGAGCCTCCGTGCCGCTTCAATGTCCTCCTGCCTCCAGGACTTCACTAGAGTCTCTCCCATCCTATGAAACTCTCTACCCCAACCTGCCCGTCTGTCTCCCACTCTGACTGCCTTTAGGCGATCCCTTAAGACTCATCTCTTCAGGGAAGCCTATCCCACCTCACCCTAACCACACAACCATCACATTCTCAAACAATTCATCCCCACACAGCTACCTCCTCATGTATCACTGGCCCCTCCTTTTTAGCTTGTCAGCCCTCAGGGGCAGGGCCCCTCCTTACCATCTTGTCTTGAATTGTATTGTGATTGTAATGTCTTACTTATATTGTAAATTTTCTCGTGGACCACCAGTGGTCCACGGTCCACGGACCACTGGTTGGCGACCGCTAACATAGGGGACTCATCAAGGTGCCAAATAAATGAACATGTAACAAATCCTATATAATAATTATTATGTAACAAAAAAAATGTTAAAAGCACATGCTCAAACAACTATATGTGCCAAAAATTCACATATATATCCCATTAAAGCCAGACTTCGGGCACAAAAAAATTAAACATATTCCTCAATAGCCACAGTCTATTACAGGAAGCTCCAAGTCTCACACTGGATTACGGCACAGATCTGGAAGAAATACAAAAAGCTCACCAAGGTTCAAGAAGAAGTCACATGACTCTTGTATGAGGACAATATTCTTTAAGGCTTTAAACTGTTGGAAGCTTTGATTTATGTCTATTAATAAGATTTATAAAGTTGCGGTCCTTGAGTCTGGAGCCCATGCTATAAAGCACACATGGATAGATACAAAGTGGAAAAAGCACCACAATCATGGACATCCTGCAATCATAGAATGGATGGGGGAGTTTGGGGTGGAGGAACTTGACTGGCCTGCACAGAGACCAAATCTTCCCAATAATTGCAGAGATGAGGATATATACACTTACACCGCCCCCCACCCCAGCTCCATCCTCCTCCAGCTTCTCCTGCTGCTGATAGGAACTCTAACATGACCCCTGGCCAGGGTCAACAATTCAGAAGCCACAGGAGGAATGCAGATGAGACCCCTGGGAACCTATTGGTCCCATGCAGCTATCTAGGTGGCCTTGTGGGTGATATGACCTTGAATGGAACAGCATGGGAAATATCACTATTCTATATAACCCAGTGTTATGATGTGCAGAGTTAATTATCCAATTGTCCTTATGCCATGTCTGCTAAAACTAATAAAAAATGATCAAACAAGAAAACAAGTCTGTGAGGGAGAGGAAATTATTGGCTATTCTTTTTTACATTGTGGTATTGTCTGTCGATTCCTCAAACCCACAACTGCAAATCTCTTGTGTAGCAAATCTCATTTAAAGTAATGTGATGCGAAGGGAGTCATTGATTTGCAGGAGATGAATGAAATCTTCCCTTGTAGCTCTAGAACAGGGGTAGGCAACCTCGGCACACCAGCTGTGGTGGAACTATAAGTCCTATGAGACATAACAAGACTCTGATAGCCACAGTGTCAGCGAAACTCCCGCTCTGCGCATGCGCAGCGGAGAACAAACACGCGCAGGCGCAGCCGGGAACAAACACGCGCAGGCGCAGCCGGGAACAAACACGCGCAGGCGCAGCCGGGACCAAACACGCGCAGGCGCAGCCGGGACCAAACACGCGCATGCGCAGCTGAGAACAAACACGCGCAGGCGCAGCTGAGAACAAATACGCGCCAAGAGGCGCACAGGAAGTTACATCATAGATGAACTCACTGCCCTATTTAAGCCCAGCTCAAACGCCCACTAGTTGCTGGTTTGTCTTGTCAGCTTGATCGTGTTCCTTGTCTCCCGTTTAGCCTTCTCCTGTATATACCTGATTCCCCTGGATTTGACCTGTTCCTGTGTAAACGACCATCCTTGCTTGCTGCCTGCCTTTTGACCTCGGACTGTTTTGGATATTCTTCGGCCTGCTCCCTACTTCTACTGAATTGGATTTCATGGCTTTTGACCCCGGCTTGTTGTGACCTCGATTACTGGACTTTCCTAAAGGACTCGTGCCTCTCCCTGTCTGCCTGGCCTTTGTCCTCAACCTCAAAGGTCACAAGACACGAGGTGCAAGAGAAGCCTCCTCTCACTTCGGCCTCCCTACCAGGTACGTGATACACAGGCATGACTCCCAGAGGCAGATGGGTTTTGTAGCTTCACTACAGCTGGAGGGTCAAGGTTGCCTACCCCTGCTCTAAAACATCAAAACCACACACATGGTATGAAGGCATTTGTATTTTCACCACAGCTGGAGTGCCGAGCTTGCCCACCCCCGCTCCAGAATGTGAATGAAGTTGAGAGTTTTAATTTCCTTAAAATTTCTACCAAAATCAGGAGATTTTAGTCAAATTTCACAATTTTGGCAGGCGGAAAGCAAATTTGGGTTTTACACAGTTCCTCAAAATGAAGGAAGCTTTTTTCTAGCCATCCTGGTGCCAAAATGTACCACCACCCTGCAGATCTCTGCAAATGTGTTAGGATCCAAAGCGCCTCCAGGTGGCGGTGGAGCTAGCCCTGCAGTTCCAGTGCTCACCTGCGGGTGTCTCCCAGCACTTAGCCATCACCTGGTGCTTCCTGGGAGGGTATTTAAACCCTCCCTCCAGTCAGGACAAGGGCTCAGTGTTCTGTCAGGGATACCGGCACAGGTGACCCCACACCTCCGCAGGTACCCACACAGGCAGACCAAACACGTGTGACCACACGGACAAGGCAAGTATGTTACACGGACCAGGCAAGGATGTTAGATATGTATAGTTTGTTTAATATACACCTTAGACTAATAGCAACAACCAACAACAAGGCTCAGGACAGCAAACAAAAGACACATGAAACAGGACTTCAAAACAGGGTTCAGGACTCACAGGTAACAAGGTTCAAAACAGGATTCAGGACTCACAGGTAACTAGGTTCAAAACAGGATTCAGGGCTCACAGATAACTAGGTTCAAAACAGGATTCAGGACTCACAGGTAACTAGGTTCAAAACAGGATTCAGGACTCACAGGTAACTAGGTTCAAAACAGGATTCAGGGCTCACAGATAACTAGGTTCAAAACACGATACTGGGTTCAAACAAACAGGAAACAACACTGAGCCATCGTCCTGACTGCAGGGAGGGTTTAAATACCCTCCCAGGAAGCACCAGGTGATGGCTAAGTGCTGGGAGACACCCGCAGGTGAGCACTGGAACTTCAGGGCTAGCTCCAGCGCCACCTGGAGGGGCTCTGGAACCTAACAGAATGTTTGTTTTGTGCAAACAGAGGCAAAAATGAACGTTCTTCATGTATTTTCTTTTCAGGTGGAATGTAATGCAATACTAAATTAGGGCCACTAGATGGCGCTGAGGAGCACATGATATACTTCTTTCCTATATTCTTTATCGCCATCTAGTGGCCATAATGTTGTATTTTCTGAATGTTACATTTGACTTGAAAAGAAAATATAATAAGAACTTTTGTTTACAGGGTGAATCATTCTCTAAATTGCTCATAAATAGGCCCCATACTGTGTAATCTGTAAGTGACCAGTAGCTCCCAGTCACCTCCCACAAAAAGCTGCTGATCTGGCATCCAGTCTCATCTGCTGCATCTCTCTTCTCTGGCTGGGTACACAGTTCTTTGACATAATCTAGCTGGAATATTGAATGCATCTTAAGTGTGCCTTTTACATCAATAGGCTACAAATATTGCTCAAAGTACTGCCCCAAGGCTGCAGGCGATCAAAGGCGCTCCCGTAAAAGTCTACGGGGCTATGTGCCAAGGTTATAGATGATCGGAAACAGTTCTATAGAAGTTTACGGGGCTCTGTGCCAGGGTTGGAGATGGTCAGAGACAGTCCAATAAGAGACTATGGGGCTCTGTTCCAAGGCTGGAGGTCATCAGAGACGGTCCCATAGAAGTCTATAGAGCTCTGTCTGAAGGCTGGAGATGATCGGACACAGTTCCATAAAAGTCTACAGGGCTCTGTGCCAAGGCGGAGACGATTGGAGATGGTCCCATAGAAAGCTATGATGTTCTGTCCCTAGGCTGTAGACAAATCAGAGGTGGTCCTATAGAAGCGTATATGGCTCTCTGTCTTAAGGCTATGGATGATCGGAGATGGTCCCATAGAAGTCTACGGGGCACTGTCCCAAGCCTAGAGATGATCAGAGATAGTCCAATTCTACACTGTCCTGGCCATGCTTGTGCATTTTTGTCCTGCTATGTCTTGAGGCCAAAAATTGCACTCTTAAGGGCACCATCCAAAGGCTGGAGGCAATCAGAGATGGTCTCATAGAAGTCTACAGGACTCTGTCCCAAGAGTGGAGATGATCAGAAATGGTCCCATAGAAGTCTATGCTGCATTGTCCCAAAACTGGAGACGATAGGAGATGGTCCAATAGAGGTCTATAGGGCATTGTCCCAAGGCTGAATATGGTGAGAGATGGTCCCACAGAAGTCTTGTCCTAATGCTGGAGATGATTGGAGATGTTCACCTTCAGGTTTATGGGGTTCTGTCCCAAGGCTCGAGATGATTAGAGATGGCTATCCATAGAAGACAATGAAGACTTGCCATGCTGATTGTAAACAAACACTGGAGGCCGGGGCCATCGGTTCCAGGTCAGTATGTATCTGTGGAGGGGGAGGGTGGGTTAAATCAGGGGAAGGAGGCAAAACGGATAAGTTAATTTTGTTTTTAAGTGCACTGATCCTTTAAAATAGAATTTGGATATCCTTTGGTTCACAAATACAGACTGCTTAGTAAAGAAGACTTGAGTGATCTGCTTTCTCAGTGAAGCTAATGTTATATTGTTTCCTAGGCAACCGGATGAAGAAAAACACCTCTGATCACTTCTAAATCCATATATTGAAGATGAAAATACAGGAAATTAAATGGAGCTTGAATAAGATGTATTGAGAGGCACTGGGTATGTGGAACAAGGGATTTAGGTGGGAGATAAGCCGTAAAAGATGAGCATGTGACATTTTACATCTCAGGTCCCTCTGTGTAAATCCGTAGTCTACAGAACGTCAGAAGACCAAAAACGATATCATTGCATATTAAAAGAAAAGCAAATGTGAAGACCCCTTGAGTCAAGACTTCGCCTATTTCAAATACATTCTGTACTGTAGTAATAACTCAGGTGGGGTGGGGTCTAGGGGTAGCATTTGTTCTTCCAATGATTAAAACTGAACTCCTAAGAAACAATTTTTATGGAGTTGGGAAAACTAAAAACTTTGGTTATGCTTTAATTTCTGTGTCGAAGCACATTGGGGAGATTTGCCCTCACTACCTGTGTGTGACACCTGCACAAACAATAGGAGGGATTGGTTGTTGCTGGAATAAGAAGGCAGGGACACCAATAAGAACATTGCTAGAAGTTCCAACCATTCCCTACCATATAGCTGTAGTTTATTTTGCTTATATTTTGCCTTCCCTGGTTTCCCTTTTCTTATTCATCAACATGCTGATAACATTGTGAGAAGCTCACAGCGTGCAGTGAAATCAGAAGAAACTATTTCAGTCCAGGAGAGGAGCCGGTACAACTGTGCAAGACTGAAGGGAAGGTCGGAGGTCAGATAGAAGACTGAACGGAATGACGGGGGTCAGATATAATACTGAAGGGATCGACGGAGGTCAGATAGAAGACTGAGGGGAAGGTCGGAGGTCAGATAGAAGACTGAAGGGAAGTACGGAGGTCAGATAGAAGACTGAAGGGAAGGTCAGATAGAAGACTGAAGGGAAGGCCGGAGGTCAGATAGAAGACTGAAGGGAAGGCCGGAGGTCAGATAGAAGACTGAGGGGAAGGACGGAGGTCAGATATAAGACTGAAGGGAAGGACGGAGGTCAGATAGAAGACTGAGGGGAAGGTCAGATAGAAGACTGAAGGGAAGGACGGAGGCAGAGGTGTAACTAGTGACCTCAGGGCCCCGATGCAAATTCTAACAAATTAGATTTTTTTTTTTTAAACAAAATATAGACAAGGAAAAAAAAAAAAAACACTCTCCACTTTCATGTCCCCAGCTCCCCATTATTAACTCTCCTCTTCAATGTCCTCGGCTTCCTCTCATCTCCCCTTCACGTCCCCAGCTTTCCACTCCCGGACCCCATGTCACCTTCATAGTTCCAGCTCCCTGTCTCCCCCTTCGTGTCCGCAGCAGCTCTCTATTCGGCAGCAGTTCTGTGTGATGAGGGGGCGGGGATAACACCGCTCCCACTCATTGGCTGCTGCGCCGGCTGGATGATACTTCACGCTGAGCCCGTAACAAGGTGAGGGGAGCAGCGTAAAGCATGCAGGGCACAGGACAGGAGTAAGAGGTCCCGGGACTGATATTAGTGGTTACCGGGATAATAAATATCCTGGTAATGAGCGGTTACCAGCGGCCCCTTCCTCCTGTCCAAGTGGCGGAACTCCAGGGCCCGGTCGCGACCTCTCCGACCCTGGTAGTTCCGCCACTGGACGGAGGTCAGATAGAAGACTGAAGGGAAGGCCGGAGTTTAGTTTTAAAGCTGAACTCCAGTCAGATATAAAATACATAAATTAATGGAGCACTGTCTCTACTGCAAAGCCAGTAGCTGACTGGAAATTTAGCCCACTTCCTCAGGAACCCAAATCCCTCCTCTTTACACCAGTTCCTCAGTCACTTGTCTAATTCCCTAAGATATCTGTCTTTATGGTGTGGCTCATGGCACAGGAAATATTTCTGAAAATATTAGCTTGGAGGTCCTTTTCTTTGGCATGAAACCTACGCCCCTAAAATCGTGTTTTAAGACATGCCATCTTCCTGTAACTTTGTCATTTGTACCAATGTGTGCCATGACAGCTGGGCCCTCCCAGCCCCATACAACAACCTGTCAACCTGATCCACAATGTGTTGAACCCAAGCATGAAGTAAACAATATACTGTTCGCGGATCACAGTTTTGGTGACAGATTACTCTGTATGTTCTTCTAATAATAGAGTCCCTACCACCAGTATCTGCCTATGCTTACCTATACAACTGCCCCCATTCTTACTGGAGATCATTCCTCAGGCAGCTAGAGGCGGCATTCTGCTCCAGCAATCCTAGTCCTCACCTGAGCCCCAAAATCAGGCAACCTGGCATATTTATTGCGGTTTCTCAACTCAATACTGGCAATGTTCATGGAGGAACTGAAGCAGCACAATTAGTCGCCTGGGGACAGCATTTCTCAACCTTTTTTCAGTCACGTCACCCTTTTACAAGTATGCAAATTCGCGAGGCACCCCAGTCTAAAAAAATGTAAATGTAAAAAACATAATGAGATACTGGTCTGTATGGATTTGAAGGAGGAGGGACCCCCAAGCAAAAACACACAACACGTTGGAATTCCCCACTTCACATCAGAGTCCCCTTAACATCGCAGCCCATCTTTCACATTGGAAGCTCCCTCTTCACATTGGAGTCCCCCTTTTTTAAATATCTGGAGCCTTCTTCACATCAGAGGCATGACTTTGTGTGAAAATATCAAGACACCCCAGATGAAGCCAGAGGGTACACCAGGGTTGAGAAAGGCTGCCTTAAGATCAACAGAATGCTCAATTATCAACAGAATGCTCAATCCCTTGACTTTATGACTTGATTAATTGCTGTATTTTTATGATGTAGAAACACTGCATGGAACAGATTATGCATTTTGGATTTGGGAAATAAACGTCTCTCCCTCCCGACTCCCGTTCTCTTGCCTCCCTCTCACCTCCCTTTGCTTGTAATTGTGTTATACAATTAACTCAAAATGTTGATAATAAGTATTGATTTGGGCATGGAATGTTATCTTTACGTTTTCTTTTTTTTGTAATATATATTTTTTCAATAATAGTTTAATGAGTAAAAAAAACCCCTCAGGACTGGCCTCCAAACTCTTTTCCCCCCACACCATCTTCTTACTGCAACCCAGCGACTTACCTCTGGCTAATAATGTATTGTCCTGTGCTAAACTAGTCTATACCATTATTTATGATTAAAAAAGCAGAGGCTTAAGAACTTCTAACCCTAAATGCTTTCTAAAATCCTGACCAAAACCTCAAAAAAATCACATCTTAGCCTTGTAGTGAGGCTACCCCTTGCACTGCAAGGGTTAAGCGCTAGCTTTGTATAGGGGGCAGAAATACTTACCTGATCCTCGGTCCTGCCGGCTCCCACTGGGCTGTTAGACTGCAGGAGCTTGGGAGAGAAGAGGCTGTGGGGATCGGTCTAAGGACTGCTGATGTCATCACTTCTCACTCAGGTCCATTGACCTCCATTAGATGTGAGAATGCTGAGGGACATTTCATAGCTCGAGAGGAGGAGAGAGGCGATTGCTAACTGACGTGAGACCGAGGATCAGGTGAGTAAAACTGCTTTATTCGAGCCCTCGAGTTCTTCTTGAACCATAACTGTATTCAGTGGCGTAACAATCACCATAGCGACCCAGGCGGCCGCTATGGGGCCCAGGGCACATTGGGACCCGGCCAGATGCCGTGCGGGTTGCTATGGGATCCTCTGCTGGTGGCTTTCACTGGCGGCTGAAGACGAACACGCCGCTGTTTAGATCACTGACAGTAATTTGTGCAGCAGCGCGTTCCTCTCCACAGAGTCAATAAGAGCCAGCAGCGGCAGTGGAGGAGGCGGGGCCCGTGGTCGGCAGCAGGGGAGGAGGCGGGGGCCCGGTGACGAGGGAGGAGGGGGGGCCCATCAGCGACCGTGGAGGAAGAGGAGGCTGACAGGTAAGGAGTGCGACCAGCCCACCTGAGGGTGACCCTGTAGAGCCCACCATAGAGAGTCTGATGGGCTCTACAGGTTCACCCTCAGGTGGGATCTCGAGTGGGCTCTGCAAGGGGTATAACTAGAAATCATGGGGCCCCATACAAAATTTTGTATGGGGCCCTGTGATTTCTAGTTAAGCCCCTGACTGTATTGCAAACAAAAATGCACATTTTGCCAATACCAGCAGCACTAAAACAGCAGGGGCCTACACAAAATGATACCGTAATATACAAATGATGAAAATATTGTGTTTCAAAGCATTATGTTAAAATATCTGCACCAAACGCAGCCCACATTGCTGGGGAAACCAAGGCTAGAGAAGGCCATGGAAATAGCAGAGAACAGGAAGCTAACAAGCAGAATAAAAAATAAAAAAAAGAAGAAGCAATGCCAAAAGGACAGAGCAAGGTGAAAAATCATGAAAGGAAAGCAATGAAGGTAATGACACTTTAAAATAAAATAAAAGCAGGCACAGCAGCAGATAGAATATTTGGAGAAGGTAAATGGACTCATTAATGGGATTTCCACACACAGTTTTGCACGGCTATTTTTGCTTTGCGATGGCTTCATAACACGCCGGTCTACAACGTAGGGCTCTTTAGCTAAAAGCTCTCAGTGTCCAAAGAACGAATCTCTTGTGTTCTGCAAAACTCGTTCAAGAGCTGTTTAACAGTACATTACTTTATGAATGAAAGCATTTGGCAACCGTTCCTCTGTTCTCCATCTGTCTGTTCTTCTAGGGTTCATGAGCTGCGGTGCCCATTACAAATTGGCATTTTTATGGCTCAGTATCAGTTGCCCTGACAAAGATTTTTGTTTTTATGATGAATTTCTTCAGTGTATAATTGCATGTACTGGGAAGAACGGCCAATGTCTCGGGGGGTCGCTGAACTCGATCACGTGATAGCCTATGGCTCTTTGCCTTGTTTTTTTTTCTCATGATCTCTGTTTCTCAGTTCTGCAGGCTGTTGTCAGGGCCTGATGATGAAAATCTAGACTGAGTTGATAAAATAGACATTTGTGCTAAAACATTGGTGACTGTGGCAAGGCATAAAACTTTTATCCGGCTACATAGAAAAATTGTGCTGAAAGAAAATGTAGCCTGCCTTTGCAGACCCAGGGCCGGATTTCCCACAAGGCCAACCAAGGCCCGGCCTTAAGGCAGCAACCAGTAGAGGGGCAGCAGGGGTGTGGAACTCCTATTTGCCGATGCCCGGGACATGCAGTTCCAGGTGCCGGGCGGGTGGTAGCTTTCTACATTTTGCTCTTGCGAGTAGGGGGGCGCATTGAGGAACCTGGCCTTGGGGCAGCAGAGAGAGTAAATCCGGCCCTGTGTGGACGCCTCCCAAAAATATTAGTTGTCTGGTAATTTTGGAGTTCCAATGGTTTCCAAGCTTATTTAATCGTTGACCCAGAGCAAGTACTGGATTCCTGACCTTATAATGACTGTACTAAGAGTTTTTACCAGGCTAATGATTTAAGCCAGAGACAGCCAGGCAACTAGGTTCCTCAAGAGAGGTCAACAGTAACGGCCTCCATATTTCCCTTATTACAGGTTGGGATGTGATGACCAGTGATGAGCAAATCTTCCTGGGTTCATTTCGTGAAGAGTTTCGGGAATTTGGTTGCAAGCTCATGAACTTTGCGGTGAACCCCAGTGACGTCTATAAGGGGTGAATCTTGTTATTCATTTAACATACTATGTCAGGTTGAATAAAGACCAAGGTCCATCCAGTTCAACCTATGTAGGTGTGTATACTTATCTTCAGGGCCGGATTTCCCACAAGGCCAACCAAAGCCCGGCCTTGGGGCAGCAGGGAGTAGAGGGGCAGCAGGGGTGTGGAATTCCTATCTCCCGATGCCCTGGACATGCAGTTCCGGGCGCCGGGCGGTAATTTGCTTTCTACATTTAGCCCTGCTTTGCACAAGCAGGGCTAAATGTAGAGCGGGGAAGCCACCTCTTGTTCTGTACAAGTGATAAAAAAGTTTAAAAAAACATAAAGAAAGAAAAATTCAAACCAACCCTGCCATCTGGGGGGAAATTTGGCGGGGAGGGGGGCACATTAAGGAACCTGGCCTTGGGGCAGCAGAGAGAGTAAATCCGGCCCAGCTTATCTTGCTCTAATACTTCCCATATTCCTGTAGATTCTGCAAAAGAAGAAAACACATCCACAAATTTATTGAATTTATCAATGTTAATAGCAGATACCACCGCCTGTGGACGGGAATTTCTGCCCATTTGTAGGGCTTTAGCAAGCTATTTTCAAGCAAAATGCACAGGAAGCTAGGCACTGCTATGGAGGACATGCACCAATGCCAATATTTCAATAAATATTATAAATATAATAAAAATGCTCCCTACACAGAATTGTCATCTTTCCCTAGCAGGCCCAGCATACACTGAGAATATGGCTGCTGTGAGCCTACCCTTTTCTAGGAATAAAGGACCCTTTTGTAGGATAAGGTCATCCATTCCTTCAACTGATTGGCTCTTGTTATTGTTTATTGTTAAGTCAAAGTTAAACACATCCATTTAGTTAGTTTATTCTTTTGTTGGCGCTGAATAGTTGGAAACTTTTATGATTGGCTCTTGTGACTCAACTGACCAGGGAAAAGGCTATGCACTTTATTACAGACTGCTACTTATTTCTGGTGGGGAAGCTGCAAGCTTTTGGCCAAAAGTTCTTGACTCAGGGACTCTCAGGAATTCACCATAAACCCATGGTAGGGGGCAACCTAAACCTCATCCCTAAAAATAATTTTTAGGACACATTCTACCTGTTGAGTGTCTAATGCCCTAGTGCCCAACCTGCAGCCCTTTGATACTTTTTATGCGGCCCTTCGGCCAAAAGTTCCTGATTCATGGGCTCAGGCACTCTCAGGAATTCACCATGAACCAATGTAGATGGTAACCAAAACCACATCCCTAAAAATGATTTTTAATACAAAGTCTACCTGTTGAGTGTCTAATGCCCTGGTGCCCAACCTGCAGCCCTTTGGTACTTGTTATGCCACCCTTCGACCCCAGCAGTCAGTGAAAATCTGTATTCCTTAAAGGGTATGTGCAGGTATGCCTTTACCTCTCTGGAGCATATTTCTGCCTTATTCTTTTTTCTTTGTACCCGTAGCAAGAAACAGACTTTTTTTTACTTCCTGTGACATCATTGCCAGGCTTTTAAAATTCTTGCAGGGCAGCTACTGGGAGTTCAGTTGATGTAGACATGCAGCCAGAACTACATCACAGAAGAGCCCTTTCCATAGATACAGTGTGGGGGAAGGCTCTTGAAAATCAAGACAGAGCTTTGCTTAGAAAGAAGTCAATGTATGCATGCAGAGAAGGACAGAAAGAAGCGGTGTATAGGTGGAGCTCTGTAGTCCATCACGCAAGACTGACAACACTGTGCAGCATGGGCATTGTGTTGTCAGTCCAAACAGCAACGTAGTAGCACACTGGATATCTAGCAGATTAACAGGTATTTTTCTGTATGCCCCTTCCCCACCAATGAAACCACAAAGCTGCTCATCCACTCCCTTGTTATCTCTTGTCTCAACTATTGTACCTCCCTCCTCATTGGCCTACCTATACACAGGCTATCCCCCCTTCAGTCTATCATGAATGCTGCTGCCAGACTTATCCACCTAACCAACCGCTCAGTATCTGCAACCTCCCTCTACCAATCCCTCCACTGGCTTCCAATCGCCCAAATGATAAAATTCAAAATATTAACAACCACTTACCAATCCATTCACAACTCTGAACATGTCCAACCTCGTCTCAAAGTATCACCCTAGCTGTCCCCTACGCTCCTGCCAAGACCTCCTGCTTTCTAGCTCCCTCGTCAACTCCTCCCATGCTCGCCTCCAGGACTTCTCTAGAGTCTCCCCCATTCTTTGGAACTCATTATCCCAACCTCTCCGTCTATCTCCCACTCTGACTACCTTTAAGCAATCCCTTAAGACTCATCTCTTCAGGGAAGCCTATCCCACCTCAACCCAAGCGCTCAGCCATCACGTTCTCACAATTCATCCCCACACAGCTACCTCCTCATGCATCACTTGCCCCTCCCTTTTAGATTGCAAGCTCTCACGGGCAGGGCCCTCCTTACCATCTTGTCTTGAATTGTAATGTCTTCCTTATATTGTAAAGTGCTGCGCAAACTGTTGGCGCTATATAAATCCTGTATGATAATAATAATAATAATAATGTTTTTAAAAGGATACAATATGGTGCAATATGCATGTGGCAGAGATATGTACTGCATATTTTTCTAATTTTGCCCCAACATACATTGGTGGTGTTGTTAGATGTTTGCCTTGACCTCAACTTTAACATGTGCTTGTTACTGTATATTTGCCATGTTCTTCTTATACATCAGTCCCAATAACAATAGTGGTAGCAGTTGAGTAATGTTGTAGTGCTGCATTGTCTTTTCCTAACCTTTAAACAGCATATAGCAAGCAACACAAAGTCAGAAGCCAGGAAAGCAGCAGTGCCCAGGGAGAGACAAGCATAGTCATGGAAGGTCAGAGATTGGGAACCTGGAGCACAATCTGCTACAGCAAAGTAACAAGCTTAAAATAACTCTAAAATTAGAATTTCCTATTACTTTCTGTCTCGGTGATAATGGTCACCAATCACCAGGACATATAAAAAGGATACATTTAACTAGTGGTGACATAGGAACCAATTAAAACCTGATACTCGCTACTCTTTCCAAAATTCTCGGGGCTTGGCTGTGTATACGAAGCAGCATTTTAGGTAAAATTTGGTGTACAATAATATGGACACCTCACGTCAGCTAAGCTGGAGCAGTCCTGAAGTTCTGACTGTATACTGAGTGGCTGCCAATCTTGTCAATCAAAAGGTCTTGTACAGACTACCTGACACAGGTTCCCCCCGGTCTACACCCCCCCCAACCTAGTACCTCAACCTAACCCACTATACCCACCAACTCAGCAATTTTCAAGACACAGCAGAACCCCCCCATCAGCCCACCCCCAAACACTTCCTCCAACCATAGTAATCTGCCAGTACTATGACCTGTATTTACCAAAACCTACATTCCCATGCATGGCTTGGGTGCTTGTATTGTAGTACAGAAAGTCAGAATTTGGGACAGCAAGTAGAGAAAGGCAACTCCCCTTCTCCATTGACACCGATGCTGTGAGGAAGGTTGGCTTCTCTGATGTCTCCTTCATGTTCACAGGATGACAGTTCCTCTCCTGCTGTCTCTGGAGCCTATTCTGTGGCAGAACCTACCCACCAACAACTAAAGGAAGGCGGGCCATTGAACAAGTTTCCCTCCCTCTGTTATTACACTTGAACGTAGACAGCCCCTTGCACTGTGTAATGACGTTACATTGGAGATGACCATAGGCAGGGGGCCCTTGGGTCAGCAGGGGGATCCAGGCCCAGTATGGGATTACTGCCTGTATCAGTCAAGTTGTCAGCACAACATACTGTCCGTCTTAGAGTAACAATGTTGAACTTGTATAGACTCTGCCTACGGCACTGTTGTGAATCTAGGAGTGGAAGTTCCCGGTGCAGATGATAGTAGCACAATTAACATGGTCAAGCAGAAAAATAAGAAAAAGGAGGATACCCACAAGAGATAAGGAGCTTCCATTTGCCATTTTCTTTATTCTAGGGTTTACATACACACTGAATAAAAATCTGGATGACTCAACTCACTCTCCTCCACCAAAAAATTAAATATCAGTTGATCCTTTCACAAATATTATAACACATAGCAAATTATTTCCTGCATGATTTCATTATCAGACGTCTGACACTCTAATTGTAGCTATATCACAAACACCTGGCAAATTCAGAATTCCCGTCTTATCAATCCACTATTATCAATCAACCATATACCATTTACAAAGAAGAAGAACAACACTAATGCGCTGAGACACCTGTCCAACATTCTTGTCATGCTTCATTAGGCAATGTCTTAGTTATTAGAGAAAAAAACGCGTCCGCTAATCATTTTAGATTTCCAGATCATTTAACCACTTGCTGACCAGATTGTAAAGGATGGCTTTACCCACACATAGGAACAGTTTCAGCCAAGGCTGAAACTTCCTGTATTTTTCTCTTCCAATGTATCCAATCTTCATTTTTGCAAACATATTTAAAAAATAAATTTCAGAGAATGAGCGAACCTAAGTCATACCTCCCAAGTGACCCTCATTCAGAGGGACTGTCCCTCTTTTTGCAATTTGTGGTTTTGTAAGTAAGTAAAAGGAAGGAGTATAAAGGAAAGGTATTGGTGAAACAAATGGGTTTAACCAACCATTGTCTACGTGTCAATTCTTGATTGTCCATGTAACTGGAGGGCTTGGCAGCGGTGTGTCCTTCTCTACATGCTTTATGCTAAAATGTATCCCACTATCTCATCTCAGAAGGTTGGGAGGTATGCTAAGTGCACTGTTAATGCTATACAGGACCTGTGTTAAACTTAAAGAGTCTCCCCAGTTACCCTAAAGTGACCCTATTACTACAGGTTCACAACTAGGGATGCGGTTCAGGTTCACCACTACCATGGGCTCATGGTGGATCCCCAGAATTCTCAAAGTTCATGAATTTCAAACTTTTGGCTGAAAAATTGTGAGGTTCACCACCGGAAATAAGAAACAGCCTATAACCCAGATAGCAAGGATAACTTGCCACAAACTTGTGGCAGGGTTAAATTGTAATTCTTGTTAACTTGCTGCACACATTCCTGGCAGGTTGTAGACTTGCAGAACACTCGCAGCACAAGTTCTAGGTGACACCTTTTGAATTTGTAGCAAATTTGCTTGGCAAGTCTACAGCAAGAGCTCTGCAAGTGTACAGCACTTTTGCAAAACACATTCATCTGGAGACTTGCAATGCAGACTTGCTGTAACTGTGCAACAAAATTGTGAAGCTCGGCAAGTCTGCAATAGTTTAGCAAGTCATTTTCAAACTTGCAGCTCAATTGCTTGCTATCTGGGAATGCATGGCAAAGCCTTTTCCCCTGGACAGCTGAATCACAAAAACCCCCTCCAGTTTACCCTAAAGTTACCCCATCACTATAGAACCACAACTAGGGATGAGGTTCAGGTTCACCACTACAATGGGCTTATGGTGGATCCCCGAGATTCTCAAAGTTTGTTAATTTCAAACTTTCGGCCCAAAAGTTCTGAGGTTCACCCCCAAAAATAAGAAATAGTCTATAATGCATGGGAAAGCCTATTCCCATGATCAGCTGAATCCCAAGAGCCAATAATTTGAAGGAATGGAAAACCCAGCCCCTTCTCTCGAAAGCATCCATTTTGTCAGTGTGTGCTGGAGATAATAATTTTTGGCATTGGCACATGTACCCTATGGCAGTGCCTGGAATCAATGCAATCATCGCATGGTATGTAAATAGTATGTACATCAGATGTAATTAGACTTCTGCTTTAAGTGCCTTGACCCAATACCACCAACGAGAGCTCACTTTCCAGAAACCAGACCAATATTAGATGGATTCTAATTGGCAACAGTATACATTCTGTGCACAGGATATCCTAAAATCCTCAGTTCCATGCCACTATAAATGGGTTACCACCTTTCCCAACTAAGAGTGCCGGATCACAAGCGGTCTCCACTCGCAAAAAGGGCAATGACCATATTTTAAAGGGAAGTGAAGAAAGTCAAAGAAACCACTGTAGAATGTTTATTGAGGGTTCAAAGAGGACCCAGACATTTGGGAGACCTGTGTCCCCTTCCTCATGGCTAAATAAATATAATAAATATTATGGATGCACCGATACCAAGTACAGTACTTGGTACAAGTACAAGTACATGTACCGATACTTTTCGAGCTCCAAGACTAGACTAGAGAAAAATTCAAAAGTTAGGAGGCAGCTGCCATTTGTAAGGAGCACACGGAGCTCCTGGGATTTGTACATCTCTGTTTTAAAGTATGATTTTGTTTTTATAAATATAAATAAAAGGGATGCACCGATACCAGTTTTGCGAGTACGAGTACTGATACTTGCTGAGTTATAATTAATCGAAATTAATCGATTAATCGATTATAAAAAATTTAGATTAATCGAACACGAAAATTGTAATCATTACCAGCCCTAGTTCTCACCAATATTATCTAGTTAAAATTGATTCAATGGTTTGTGCGTGCAGCTACACTGCCTTTTTAGAGCTCCAGGAAGCCCCCAGAAGATTCTTCAAAGGAAGGAAACATCAATCTGATGGTCACAGAGGAAATCTCAATCTCAATATGTCCCACCCATTTCCACATCTAATTCTTTAATCCTTATATTTACCTAAATTTCAATAATTGTTGCTCCAAATTGAGAGAGGAACCGGAGAAGGAACCACATCCTTCAAGGGTAAGGAGACTAGATAATAGAATAGAAATTAGCAATAACACATTGTTATTGGAAAGCTGAAGGGTTACTTTTCATGAAATCTCTAACAGTGATCTACATAGAAACACATGCATATGGGATGATCATTGTGGACAAGCTCTGACTTGGAGATGAAGCTGACATTTTCATACTAAACACACTCAAGTTTGGAGGCTCGCAGGACCAGTGCTGAGAAGACTATACCCTTTGGTGCCCACTATAAGACAGATCTTTTAGAATATTGAGGTTAGGTAGATAACAGGTTCTCTTTAGAGACCAATGACAGTCTAGTACGCCTTTCCATCACTCCATTTAGTTTTGAAAATTTTCTTAGATAGCTGTCTTCGGTCCAGCCACGTGATGGGCAAGATCTTTTACCCAGGGCCATCCCTGTAATGAAGCAGCTTCAAACGGCATCTCTGAGTCACATGGGTAGTGGCAAGCAGAGTGGCATGGCCGTGTAACACCCCCCGCCTCAGGCAGTGAAAAGGTAGTCCAGGTCCACCTGATCACTCATTATATTCTCATGAATAAGGCCTAGAGTAAAAGGGTGCTGTAGAAGCAGGTTGGCTGTTATCAGCACATACATAAGAACATGAGGTAAGCAAGCTTGGCACTCCTGCTGTGGTGAAGCTACAAATCCCTTCAGCCATTGCAAGACTTTGACAGCCACAGGCATGGCTTCCAGAGGCCAAGGCATGATGGGATTTGTTATTTCATCTCAGCTGGAGCGCCGAGGTTGCCTACACATGACATATGTTTTGAGGCCACACAGGACCTCTTCATCTGACGAAGAGGTCCCGCTTGGCCTTGAAACGTTGCACTACCACAGTATGTGAGTGATCACTACGATAAAAGGTTTGCACTGTTGGTCCATGGTGTGCTGGTGATATACTGTTTGTTCTTATCTAAAGGCCAACTTGGGGACACAAGCCTAGGGGGTTTGTCCATGACACCCTGGGAACTTACAGAGAATAGGTTGACTGATGCTGGTGTCATTTGTCCCAGAGGAGAACCAGTGCTGGACTATGGAGGAAAATACAGAGGGCAGAACTAGAGAGTGCAAAGGGTAAGTATTGCCTGGCAAAGTTTTTTCTTCATACTAAGATAGGGGTCGATTTAAACAAAAAAATAGACATAGGCTTTAAATAGTTAAAATGCTAATCTGCAGCAGCTGAAATAAATATTTGGTCTTTATCTGTTGCCTTTTCATATGCTTAAGTTTTGGCCAGTCTACTGCATGAAGCAAACAAAAAAATAAGAAGAAAGAATAATGAAAGAAGGAGGTTTGTATTGTAGGCCGAGCTGCATGTTGAAGCTGCCGAGATTGCGTAGGTAAACCATTCATCACTATCTGTCTGGCAACTGTCCGATGTGCGCAGAATGCCACGGCTGTTTGTTTCCTAACCCCATTAATTTTCATTTGGTTATAAATCACCTTCTCTGAAGCCAGATGCTTGACATCCTTTCAGCCAGATAAAATCAAAACCAGGCTATTATTGGTGACTGAACTACAACTCTTATCATCTTCAACCTGTGGACAGCCGGCATAATGATGACAGCTCTTTGAGATTAAAGATTATTACTTGAGCTGCAGAGCTATCCAGTGCCTGTGCCAGTGCTCTGTGAGTTAAAGGGAAACCATAATGGTTTTGAGCCAATTTTATATGTACACAATTCAAAGTTGGTATAAAATCAGCAGAAGCGGTTTACTTTCGGACTCTCTCTTTTTGATTGAAGCCTCCTACAGGGCTATCAAAACAGAGAAGGAGGGAGGGAGGGGGGTGTCTCTGCCCTGACTCATTCAGTTCTGTGTGTGACTGTGAGCTTAAAGTGAACCTATGAGGACATAGGCATGAGAGCCAATAATGCTACTTCCACAATGTCCTCAATTATTTCTAAATTACAGACCCAAGACAACCATGTAGCATGCGGAAGTCAAAAAGAAGTCAGAACTCCTTAATTGCATGTATGTTCCTGGCTAATGCCTCAAACTGTTGAGGTTATTGTATTAGCATGACAGCCAGGTCATCTAGGATTTTCAGAAGCACAAGTCAGCAATGGCAACCTACATAGACCCTCACTACAGGTATCCTTTAATCCAGTGTTTTTCAACCTTTTTTGTGCAAAGGCACACTTTTTTCATGAAAAAAATCACGAGGCACACCACCATTAGAAAATGTTAAAATTTTTTACCTATATCTAGGGTTGTAACTCACCATTTTTTAAACATGGAGTGCTGGTGACATAATGTACTATCTCATCTACAGGCCAGCTTGATGACACCCCCCCGGGGGGGGTATGTTCATGACCCCCTGGCAGCTTACAGAAAGTGGGATAATTGATCCTGGGTGTCATTCCTCCTAGAAGAGGACCAATGCTGGACAGAAGCATAAGGTCAGCAATGGCAACATACATAGACCCTCACTACAGGTCTCCTTTAATCTGTTTAGAGTTGTAAATCATAATTTGTGTAAACATGGTATGCTGGGAACATATGTTCTTATCTACCGGCCAGCTTGATGATACACCCCCAGGGAGTGTGTCCATGAACCCTTGGCTGCTTACAGAAAATGGGATGCATGATTCCTCCTGGAAGAGGATCAGCCATGGGCAGAAGCATAGGTCAGCAATGGCATTCTACATAGTCCCTCACGCAAGGTTTTTTTTAAGCTATCTAGGGTCGTAAATCACCATTTTTTAAACATGGTGTGGTGGCGACATACTGTATGTTCTTATCAACAGGCCAACTTTATGACGCACCCCCAGGGGGTTTGTTCATGACCCTCTGGCAGCTTACAGAAAGTGGGATGAATGATGCTGGGTGATATATTGTAATGATATGACTGGAATAGTATATGTATTATTTTAAGTGTTAGGTATATGAACTGTATTTGTTTTTCTTGTGTGTCTATGTGATGTATGGAATTGATGTATATCAAACTAATAAAAAAGATATTTTGGAATGATGCTGGGTGTCATGCCTCCTCTCCTGGAAGAGGACCAGCAATGGACAGAAGCATTGGTCAGCAATGGCATTCTACATAGTCCCTCACTACAGGTCCCCTTTAAGCTATCTAGGGTTGTAAGTCATCATTTTTTTAGAAATGGTGTGCTGGCGACATATTGCATGCTTTTATCTACAGACCAGCTTGATGACACACCCCCAGTGGGTGTTTCCATGACCCCGTGGCAGCTTACAGAATATGGGATGAATGATTCTGGGTGTCATTCCTCTTGGAAGCCAGCCAATGCGGGAAAGGAGCATAGGTCAGCAATATAACCTGCATAGACCCTCACTACAGGTCTCTTTTAAGCTATCTAGGGTTGTAAATCATCATTTTTTTTAAACGTGGAGTACTAGCGACATACTGTATTTTCTTATCTACAGGCCAGCTTAACGACGCACCCCCGGGGGGTATGTCCATGATCCCCTGGCAGCTTACAGAAAATGGGATGAATGATGTTGGGTCTCATTCCTCCTGGAAGAGGACCAATGCTGGAGAGAAGCATTGGTCAGTAATGGCAATCTACATAGTCCCTAACTATAGAGAACAGAGCAGTTAAAGCCAAATCTAGTGTGAGCCAGAAATGTCGTGGAACTGTATTGCTCAGACATTCATCACCCGCCATGCAGCAGAAACACTGCTGCAGCCAAATTGTGATCTCTAACAGATGAGGAAACCCACAATATGCTGACTGGCAGTGACTTATCACAACACAAAATCCCATGCTACTGCAAGGAGGAGGCCATGCGGGTTCATGCGTGGTCAGATTTAAATGGTGTCAGTTCCAAGGCTACAAATTACAATGGCAGTGAGTTGCTGGTGCGCCGTTTATCTCTGTCTTCGCGTAGCTTAAAATCACAAAATGTCCTGTTGTCAATCTGACAAGGTATCATTTTTGGGAAACCACGTGGTATGATGCAGATTTCACTTTATAGACCCCAGTCGCACCTACAGTGTGTGTTATTGTTCATGTATTTTCTGACATTTAGGATTGTTCTGCTACAACATGTAAGAAAGTGCAAACCAACCTAAACGTACACCATCTGCTCATGTACTGAAGTTTCTTAGTGTTATTGGTTTTCTAAAGCAGACTGTGTAATAAAATGTGTTCCGTACCAGCATAATTATATCTTTTTTTTATATAGATATACATTATATCACATCCTATAAATTTGTATCTTAATATTTAATATTATAAATGCTAAAATGATGTCATATCATACAAATACACAATATTACCAAAAGTATTGGGATGCCGGCCTTTACACGCACATGAACTTTAATGGCATCCCAATAAAGGTAGAAAAAAAGCCAATGCAGCCACCACACCTATGAACTGGTTAAATGCAGCATTTGAATAAACTGTATTTTTTGCATATAGCTATCAAGTGCCTGAACCTGTCTTGATATCAGACATTGCTCATCCTTTGCACTATTCCTTGACCCTAAGAGAAAAAGTGGTGTCACCCTCCTGCTGTATTGTGTGTGTATGATTCACAAAAGTGGCTGGACAGAATTGCAAATCCTTTGGGGGACCCAGACAGCAATAAAAACCTGACAAGGGTGTTTATCCATATCAAAACAAAAAGTTTTGGCTCTGGATACACTTTAGCTCCTTATTTGCACACATGCCTCTCCTGTGCCAAAGACAAAGGATCCCGCAGGAAAGATAGCAACGCCGAGGTCCCCGTGCCAAGTACTTTAGACGATCTGCTTGACATGACATCAAAAGTCTTCTACATTTTGATTCAGGTTAATGTTGCATATCTAAACATGGCTCTGCAGGTGGGAAATTGCTGACTGGGTAATGGATGGCTGCCATCTGCAGAGGTAGGCAATTTCCCCATGACATTTCCCCATGCTCCTCATAAACCTGTATAGAAAGGAACATTTCCAAAGGCTGTCCCTGTTTTACCATGCTGATAACATGTAACCTGTAACGAGCCCCTGCTCGCTCGGTTCCACTCTCCCGGCACTCCTCTGCTACTAATGGATCAGATGTCAGACCGCAACGTCTGATCCTTCGATCGTCAGATAATCCGGGATTCGAACTACAGCTATGTGCCGTTCGAATACAGCTCAGAACAAACACCAGGCAGGCTGTATGTAAGTTCCAACAGGGATCTGCTTTATTGAATGCACACACACACTTTTATACACAACAGTTTGAACAACCCGCCCAAACCAACACCTTCCTATTGGTCATGCAAATGAAGGCTTGAAGCAGAGTCAGCAGGGATTGGTCTGATAACTTGAAGGGGAGGGCTGATATGTGTGGCCATGCAAAGGAGGACTTGAAACAGGGTCAGCAGGGATTGGTCCGATAACTTGAAGGGGAGGGCTGATATGGGTAATGACACAGAGAAGTCCCAGGAGATAATTACATAAACACAGAACAATGCCTTCCTTCCAGACCCCAGAGCCGTTGGAGGGGATTATCCTTAAGACAAACTGTGAACTGTGAAACAAACACAGAGTGATTCAACCCTAAGACAGGGTGGAGGACCCACCACTGTGTAATATAGTCAAGGAGACATGGTTCAGTATTCCAAGGACCATGACATAACCCACACCATGTAACCCACACCAATTAAAACATGACCTTTTAACTGCGCCTATTTCCAGTAACGCAAATCACCAGACCGATATACAAGGCAGAAATTAACTCAGCTCTGTAATCATTATTACATAATTTAAGCCCAACTGAACCTTCTAGAGAAAGTCAATGGGAAGGGGGAGGGAGGTAAAAAAAAAACAATTGCAGAGCAA
Organism: Nanorana parkeri; assembly: GCF_000935625.1. Taxonomy (NCBI): domain Eukaryota; kingdom Metazoa; phylum Chordata; class Amphibia; order Anura; family Dicroglossidae; genus Nanorana; species Nanorana parkeri. The sequence goes on from NW_017306482.1 coordinate 377,317, forward strand.
ATATTACTTTTTGTTCTGGCTGCTAAACAATCTCCACCAGTAAAGCCCATGGCTAGGCAGAGGGGACTGCCGCCAGGGCCATCCTTATAATAAGGCAGCCTGAGGCTATTTCCTCAGACAGCATTTTGGGTCATAAGGGGGGTAGCAGGCAGAGCAGCATGGCTGCTCTTCTATACAGTGTTTGAAGTGTGCCTGCTGCCCCCTTTCTGGCCAGATCTTCCTAGATTGCTAAGATCTGCTAAGATTGCTAAGATTCTGCCCAGCTCTTAGCACCCCAGGATCCTCTGGCAGGCGTCACACCCAGCTCCTGGCAACCAGTTATGTCACTGGTTGCCAGGAGCTGGGTGGGATGCCGGCTAGAGCCGGAGCCAGAGTTGGTAGGGAGATGAGGAAGGATCCCTTTCCCCCTCCCCCCGGTTAGTGTGCACCACCAGCAGCCCCCCACCAGGCTAAGAACAACCCTGACCACAGCAATAACTCAACTGTGGTCCAACCTGCCCCCCTCTGACTCAATGCTAAAGCAAGCAATCAGCAGAGAGCGTCCAGAGCAGGTGCACATGTTAGTGTTGTGTGTTCATTCTGGCGTGTGCACACACATACTGCTCTTTGGCACCAGACAGCCTTTGAAACTCAATGTGAACATTGACCTAATTGCTGACTGGTCTTCAGCTCTTTCCTGTTCCCATGTAATCTGTTCCTGTGATTCCAGTTGACCTGTCTATGACCCTGGCTCATGATGTTGACTTAGCTTTTGGTCTTCTGATTTGGCACTTCACCTATCCAGTGTATGACCTCAGCTTGTAATCTTGACCCTGCTTCTGACTATCAATTTGGCATCACATCTATGCTTCTGATTCCTCTGTGTATGACCTTGGCCTGTGACCACGACCTCGATTATCTGCTCAGCCCAGACGCTGCAGTCCTCGGCACCTGGTGCTCCTGGCATATCGGGCCCAGTCTCCTGTCGTTTCCAGTTCCTGTGGTCACATAATCCTGGCATTGCAATTAAGCTTCTGCACAGAGCACTGTCAAACCATCTCATCTGCACTTGTGCTGCCCTAAGTCCTCCCTCTGCCTGTTACCCTCTCCAAGGTAGTCAGATTAGTGGTGCAAGGGAAGCCCCCTGTTCAGCTCAATCTCCATCCAGGTACATGACAAGAAGAAAATACCAGTACACAAACCTATCCCTGAGAAGTAAGGCTGCACTATTTTATCAACAAAAAGCGGAAAGCACAGTGTACATTCTCAGAATACGGGATTAAATATCTCTCATGCATGGGAGTTATATCTTTCCTGTCCAGCCATTAAGGATCGCTGAAGATTTTCAACCCAAAGAAGACCAGGAGCAGGTGTTTGGCACTGGCAAGGGAACTTGCAGACATTGCATCGCTGGAGTGTAGGTATCACAGACTTTAAGAGTTGAGATTTAGATTTGTACAGTAGCCCATTCCAGACTGGTTCTCTTTAAAGTGTTAGTAAAGCCAAAACATTTTTTTTTAGTTTGGGATAGAGAATCTTTAAGACTATGTCAGTTTTTTCTTCCTCTCTCTGTCTCTTTGCGGAAATTTCCCTTCACTTCCTGCCCATAAGACAAAACAAGAATTTTGAGTAAATCACTACAAAGGATGCACCGATACTAGTATCGGTGCCGAGTATTTGGGCAAGTACTCGCCCAAATGCTCTGGTGCCTAGCCCGATACCCGAGCTTCAGGTGTCAGGAAGCCGGGCAGAGAGTCATTACATGCTGCCTGGCTTCCTGTTTGGCTGGGAAGCCGGCTCCATGCTCCCTCGTCACATGTGACGAGGGAGCATGGAGCCGGCTTCCCAACTAATCAGGAAGCCCTGCAGCGTGTCATTATACGGCGCCCGGCTTTCTGATTGGCCAGAAAGCTGGCTCCTTGCTTTCTCGTTATCTAGCAATGAGAAGCATCAAGCCGGCTTCCCGCTAATCGGGAAGCCGGGTGGCGAGTCTTTACACACCGCCTGGCTTCCTAAATGGGACTTCCGGTATCGGCGAGTACCTAAAAAAATTATCGGTACTCGATACCGAAATACCGGTATCGGTGCATGCCTACTTCAAAGTGAGGGGAATTTCCCGTTAAGACAGTTGTCACCCAAACAGGTTCCCCCATTGGACAATGTCCCCTCTATCCCTGTTGTGAAACGGACAATGCTAAAATTTCAGATTTCTCATCACTTTCCTTCTTGGTGATGGTAGTCACCAGGACAAATAAAGGTTGAATTTCCCTAGTGGGCTCACAAAAAGCAATACAAACTGGGAGAGATGTCCTAATTATGATCCAAAAATAAAGTTTTGGCTATAGATAAACTTTTAGTGACTAGTTCCACTGAAAAGCTATGTTCTCGGGGAGTTGGTTTAGCGGATAGAACGTTTGCCTTCACTTTTGGTCCATCAACTTTTTACCAACATTACTATTAATCAAGTGTATTACAAGGGAACTATATCTCTAGGTGATGATGCATGTCATGGCGTATTTTTAGACAATAAACCCCCTGTAACTGTTCCAGATAATGCAGACAATTGCCTCTAAGTAGCTCGATGTTCTGGATGACGTCTCTCCCCATGACATTTACCATGCCTGCTCTGTGCTCTTATTTTTAAAAACAACACGCGACAAACAGCCTTCCCGCATCATGTCAGAGGGAAGAATCATGGAGGTTACAGTAATAGGATCTGACAGTTTAACTCAGGCGATCACAGTTCCGCCATGATTTCTTCCAACACTTTTCTTTTAATGCAGACTGAGAAATGTTTATGGACAAGTAAGGCAAGCAAATTAAATATTAACACAGGAAGATAATGCTGAGATTGAATGGTTTCAACGACATAGGAAAAGCTGAACTCCACGAAATACACATTTAAAGCAGACCTTCCACCAATTTTTCCACTTTCTATAATATTGCTATTCACCCCTTTGACACAATCCCATACCCATAACATTATGACCATCTATCTAATATTGTGTAGGTCTCCCTTTTGCCACCAAAACAACCCTAACCCATCGATACATGGACTCGTCTACACCTCTGAAGGTATGCTGTCCCCCTTTTTCCACCAAAACAGCCGTACCCATTGATGCATGGACTCCTCTAGACCTCTAAAGGTATGCTGTCCCCTTTTTCCACCAAAACAGCCCAACCCATCGATACATGGACTCCTCTAGACCTCTCAAGGTATGATGTCCCGCTTTTGCCACCAAAACAGCCCAACCCATCGATACATGGACTCCTCTAGACCTCTGAAGGTATGCTGTCCCCCTTTTGCCACCAAAACAGCCCAACCCATCGATACATGGACTCCTCTAGACCTCTGAAGGTATGCTGTCCCCCTTTTGCCACCAAAACAGCCCAACCCATCGATACATGGACTCCACTAGACCTCTGAAGGTGTGCTGTGGTATCTGGCACCAAGTCGTCTGTAGCAGATCCTTTAGGTCATGTAAGTTGTGAGGTGATCAGCCTCCATGGATCGGACTTGTTTTTCCAGAACATCCCACAGATGATGGATTGGATTGAGATATGGAGAATTTGGAGGGCAAGTGAACACCTCAAACATGTTATTGTGTTCCTCAAACCATTCTTGAACCATTTTTGCAGTGTAGAAAGTGCTGAAAGAGGTCACTGTGATCAAGGAATGCCATTTCCATGAAGGGGTGTACTTGGTCAGCATCAATGTTTAGGTAGGTTATACGTGTCAAAGTAACATCCACATGTGGTCATAATGTTATGGCTAATCAGTGTATATAATTCTAGATTTCTTCTCTAGGGGATATCCACCTCATGCATTCCAGGAGGCTTTAAAGCAATCTACAGCTCATGCAGATCATGAGAGTGATGGGCCATGTGTCCAGTGGAGGCTTCCAGATAGTCTTCAGCTAATGTGCATGTATTAGAAAGTGACTGTTGGCTCCCAAATCCAAGATGGCAATGCAGAAGAAAAAAACGCTGGGGAATCTTTGGGTACAAGGACAAGGATGTATATGTTTATATTATACCCTACAGGGAATGTACTTGGCGACGCAGATTTTGGTGTTGAGTAGGTAGGGT
>NW_017306482.1:381417-385267 GCF_000935625.1 Nanorana parkeri
TCCTCTTCTGCCATTACATCTACACACTCTTGTAATAGCACCTAACTTTATGGAACATGACAACCTGATGGTCCACTTAACACTTTGCTCTTTGTTTCATTGCAACACGTCCGACTTAGGCAGCGCACCCCAAGTGCATTTTAAAGTAATAGGACATACGGAAATTTGCCTTGTCTTCAGTATGTGCTGGTCTTGTGTTGGGCAAACATGCCCAACACACCCCAATGGAGATGATGTGAAGGACCCTTATAACTGTTATATTTTATAATTCCCTTTAATGAAAACATAATTAGTGTATTTTTTGCATATCTGTCTGAACATTCAGATTTACAGAAGAAAATGAAAGCGCACTTCACTTGGGTAAAGGGAATTCTACTAGCGACGCCATGGGACAATTCTCGCCAGCAGCTTGTTTACATTTAGAACCGCATGCAGCTGTCAAAGAGGGGAGTCAACAAATTATTAGTCATTTAAAATTCAGTTCATAAAAAAAAAGTTCTTTCCATGGGCAAAACTGCTGTCAGAAAGCGTTAGAGAGACGCACCATAAATTCGCTTTTCAAAAGAAAGTGATTTATTTTTCAATGATGATACACTTGGAGGGATGCAAAGAAATCACCATTTCAAATTGGATTTAGAGAAGGAAGGCGGGTGCCTTTAAGAATCTGTATCTCTATCCTTCCATCGAAAACCTGGGAGAAAAAGGAATATTACTTGTAAAAACACGCTCGGGGACTCGGTGGATGGAAAGTGAAGTCACGTAGAATACAAGACTGGTTGACATTCTCTTTTATTTGTTACATAATAGATGGAAATAAGATATTCATGTTCAATGATGGATAAGGAAGTGGTTGTTGTTTGCTTAGAGAGATGTTAACCTATCCATTGACATCTCCCGATGTCTCTCATTGACGCCGTGGCTTACTGCCCCTTTATCCTGAGAGCCAAGCTCTTGGTGAGCGGCCGGTGTGATCGTATATAAGGATGAGTAGACGAGGGTTAAAAAGGAAATTCTGGCAATTGGCGTTGGAAGAACAATAGCAGACGGGGACAAGCAGAGGTCAGACATATGTAACCGAGTGGACATAAGTGATGGGACAAAAGATGGCGCACTGATTGGTCCAATTTTACTAAACCATTTGAAGACCCGCAAACATATACATGAAATCACCAGGAAGAAAGCTGGACTGTCAACGTGCTGTCCATAGAGTGCATCTCTACTCTTGTCTTTTAAAGAGCTCCAGGAATTTTAAAGACTTACCCTTGCAATGGGGTTACCCCCGCACTAATATAACAGGATCCACGCTATGGGGAAACAAACTCACTCACAGCTGCTGTGCTGGAAGTGTGTATCACCTGTAATGTTTGGGGATATTAGCACAATGGTGAGCGCAAGTGACCACTCCTGAAGTCGACTTTAACATAAAAGGACAGTCTTTATTCATTCTAAAGGTCAACAGTCCATGAACTTCACAACATAACTTGCTTTTTTTCAGCATAAACAAAGCATAACAGTTCCTTGGACTCTCATAAACACATCATGTTTTGGTCTCACCGACATCAGGCTGTCCCATACACTTCCAGTGCTATAGGCCCAGGACTTTCCCTGGAAATACAGTCCTCAGCAGCTTTCCTCCGCTCCAAGACTTTTAGCATTCACCCCTCATGGGTCACTGTCTCTCTCTCTGTCTCCCCGACAGGTATCTCAGGGTCACCAACCCTCTGGACCTCTCCAGCCTTCCTGGCTGTGTCCCTTGTGCTCATGCACGCAGCAGAGTCTACCCGTGGTTGTGTGCTTCCTGCACACCCACAACTCTCCTCTAAAGCACTGGGCTAGCTTCCTAATAAGGCTGCTCTCAGCCACCTGTTCAGCCCAACCTAGCAACTGGCAACACCTGGCCCCAGGACTGGAGATCCCATCCCACTATAGTCCGAAAAACCTGGAAGGAACTGAACAGCCAGTTCCTCCTCTGCCAAGGTATTCCCATTGTGGAACCTCTTAGCCCCTCTAACGGAGTGTTCTTAAGAGTCATGTTGCCAAATCACATTGTGGCATTGCCACACCCTTCTACACACCTTAAAAAAAATATAAAAAAGTGCACTGCGCTTAAATATCATAATATGTACCAAAATTCATAAAATCATATGAAGACAAAGTGATAATATCCAATGTGCCATAGCACCACTTAGGTAATGTGTAACAATAGTATAAACAACTTGTGCTAAAAATATATATGAATATATCCAATAAATTATTGAATCCACCCGAATAACAATTCAGTGTTAGGGTGACCAGTGATTCATTTGAAAGAAATCACCCAAGTTCATACATCACAACACTCCAAAAAAAATGTTCTCCACTTTTCCCACACGTCTGTGCCGTGTATTCCGATGCTCCTTACTCCATCACACGTGAAATATCCAAGAATAATCCACACTCCCCAGAACCATATATCGCTTGTTGTGGTCATTTTACTTCCTGATTTTCAATCCTTCAAATCAACCAATTGTTTCTTTCCACCACTAATGCTCCAGGGAAATATCTGCCAGTTTCCAAGTGAACTCGGAGAAACTGTCAGGGACCACAGTACCTCCAGGTAGCGCAGGAACCAGGTCCTGCAGTTCCTGCGCTCACCTACAGGTGTTTTCAGGCAGACAGGAGATGTCAGGTACCAGACCATCACTGGGTGTGCTGGAGCCCGCGTGTTCAGTCCTCACCTGTGGCTGTCTCCCAGCTGTCGGTGATTAATCACTACCTGGGAGGCTATTTAATCCCTCCCTGCAGTCTGGATATTGCCTCAGTATCCGGTCGCCATTTGCTGTGAATCCTGAGTCCCAGTCCTGAGTCCTGCTACCTGCTTCCCGTCCTGAGTCCTGTTACCTGCTTCCCGTCCTGTTACCTGCTTCCTGTCCTGTTACCTGGGAGTCCTGTTACCTGGTTCCTGTCCTGAGTCCTGTTACCTGGGAGTCCTGTTAACTGTTTGCAGTCCTGAGCCCTGGTGGTCCCTAGCACCCTGACTTTTGTCCCTTGTTGTTGCTTTGCTCCCCGGGTTTACTTGCCTGTTAGTTTGTGCATGTGGTTGGGTTTAGATGTAGTTAGCTACTCTTACTTGTTTCTGTTTATATTATTTTGGTGTGCATATAAATCTGTGTATATAAGCTCATTTGCAGTGTCTGGTGTGGTCATGTGTTTGGTCCACCCGTGTGGGTACCTGCATGCAGTGTGAGGACACCGGCGCACGGTTCCCCGATAGAAACATACATAGCACCCTGTAGGAGGGGTGCTATTAAATTTAGGGGGTTATTCACAAAGCTGCCCAAGGCAGCCGAGTGAATAAGCGAGCCGTGAAGTTCGGCTATTCTCTCCGGCTCAGTACAGCTGATTTCAGCCATACATCGGCTGCCCTTAGCTGCACTTCGGTCAGCCAAACATGCTCTGCATGTTCAGCTGAGCCGAAGTGCAGAAGGACTTTGACTCAGCCGATCCAACATCTGGATTAACATAGGGGCCGAACGCCAGTGAGTGAATAGCCGAATGCTCCGGGCGGCATTCGGCTCGGCTATTCTGCTCGGTACCTCTTCTGCTTTGGGCTCCGGATCAGCAGTGAAAAGAAAAAAAAAAAAAGGTTGAAAAAAATGTAAAAAATATAAATAAATACTAAAATTTTAAAATAAAGATGTTTGAAAGGAGAACTATGAGGTCAGTGCTTTTCACTCACCTCATAGTTCTAGCCAACCTGTGACAATGAGACTGTCACAGGTCGGCTCAGTAGATCGGGAGGTGAGCGAACACATACCGGCGTTCGCTCACCTCTCGATCCTGTCACGGCTCTCTGCCGTGACAGGGGAGG
>NW_017306482.1:385890-387625 GCF_000935625.1 Nanorana parkeri
CACAGCGTCCCAGTTCCTGCCCAGCTCCTGGCAACTGGTGACGTCAGTGAGCTGTGTGGGACATCATGCACAACGAACCACCTACAACCCTCCCCGGAACGTCCACCATGAGCCGCAGAGGATGGGGGACACTCTGGAGAAGTCCTGGAGGCGAGCATGGGAGAAGGTAATGAGAGAGCTAGAGAGCAGAAGGTCTTGAGAGGAGCGGAGAGGACGGTTTGGGTGATATTTTGAGATGAGGTCAGTGATGTAGGTTGGGGCGGAGTTGTAGATGGCTTTGTATGTTGTTGTTAGTATTTTAAATTTTATTAGTTGGGCGAGTGGAAGCCAGTGGAGGGATTGGCAGAGATCGGCGGCAGACACTGAACGGTTGGTAAGGTGGATGAGTCTGGCAGCAGCATTCATGATAGACTGAAGGGGGAGGAGCCTGCTTAGTGGTAGGCCAACAAGGAGGGAGTTACAGTAGTCGAGACGAGAGATTACAAGGGAGTGAATCAGAAGCTTTGTGGTTTCGTTTGTTAAAAAGGGGCGTATTTTGGAAATGTTACGGGGATTAACATATTAACAAATGCTATTCTTTTCTTTTTGCACTATGGATGGATTTATGAATTCTTTTTGCAAAAAGAAGAATCTGCCTTCGACTTTCCATTGCACTTCTCTTTTACTCAGCCTGTAGTATGATGCCTTTGTCTGAATACTGCATTAGAGGTCCTCTTTGTTTAGTTCCCCCCATCGGAATTTCCGCTGCTCATCTGAAGTATTAGTCTTTCCGAGTGCTCGAAAACAATGGAAAAAATAAAAGAGAAATGAGATTGAAGGATTCCGTGTGGGTAGTCTGGGGGATTGTGGCACAGTCAATTTCTGCAGTCAATTAACCGCTCCCCGCCCCCCACGCCCCCACTATTTCTGCAGTCAATTAACCGCTCCCCCCCCCCACCCCCCCTTTTATGACGATGGCAAAGCAGGAATACATCACCTGAAAATGAAATGCATTGTAGATATTTCGAGGCCACCAGCTAAATACAAAAATGAAACACATAAGTGTCACCCGGCAAATGCTTTGTGATCCAGACACCTCGTATCCCCGACCTCAACTTCTTCGTTTGCATTTAAAACAAATTTAGCTTGGTCAAGCGCTGCCATTGTGAACCAGTGTGCTGCGCTTGGTATTGTGATACGTGCTATATTTATACCACAAACGGAACCAATATAAGTGATCAAATCCTACTTGCAACTAAATGCAATCCAAAAGTGCATATGTGCATGAACGTTAATAAATACACGTGTCATATAAATATGGTGAAGGTACGAATATAAAACTGATAGGTTAAATATGATAAGTTAAATAAGTTAATAAATAATGCATATGTGTGCCATATAGTGAAAATACAATGTGGATACTAAATGGTTGAATTATAAACCAGGTAAATTAATCAGTCTGGCAATCGGCAACAATAAATAAAAAGGACAATAATTTGAAGGAAGACTGATGTATAACCAATCTAACAAATCTAAAACCACATCTAATGGTATAAAGTGAATAAATATAGGTGGATAAATATAAAATTGTATAAGCGAGGGTTGTAACACCAATAGTCTATTTTCTACCGAATGTTATTAGAAATCCAGTGTCTTTTGTTTATACTTCCATTGATGCGTCCGCAAAATAGAAAAAGGAAACCTTCTCTGTAAGTTTCTCTGTCCTCTCCTGCCGTCAGGCTACACTTCCTCTCAT
>NW_017306482.1:389529-390852 GCF_000935625.1 Nanorana parkeri
TGTGAACCAGTGTGCTGCGCTTGGTATTGTGATACGTGCTATATTTATACCACAAACGAAACCAATATAAGTGATCAAATCCTACTTGCAACTAAATGCAATCCAAAGGTGCATATGTGCATGAACGTTAATAAATACACGTGTCATATAAATATGGTGAAGGTACGAATATAAAACTGATAGGTTAAATATGATAAGTTAAATAAGTTAATAAATAATGCATATGTGTGCCATATAGTGAAAATACAATGTGGATACTAAATGGTTGAATTATAAACCAGGTAAATTAATCAGTCTGGCAATCGGCAACAATAAATAAAAAGGACAATAATTTAAAGGAAGACTGATGTATAACCAATCTAACACATCTAAAACCACATCTAATGGTATAAAGTGAATAAATATAGGTGGATAAATATAAAATTGTATAAGCGAGGGTTGTAACACCAATAGTCTATTTTCTACCGAATGTTATTAGAAATCCAGTGTCTTTTGTTTATACTTCCATTGATGCGTCCGCAAAATAGAAAAAGGAAACCTTCTCTGTAAGTTTCTCTGTCCTCTCCTGCCGTCAGGCTACACTTCCTCTCATCGGCGATAATTAAACAACCTCCAAGGCTGGAGAACACTCCGGAGGGATCAACCAGAAAGCCGAGGGGGAGACCGACCGAAGGAGAGAAGACAGGATTTAAGTGCAGATGTAAAATGTTTTATTTATCGAGTAGTTTAAAAATGATTGCACTTACAGACTTCCATAGGTACAACAGCATAAGCAACTTATAGCTAGCCTCTTTCCAGGGTGTCAGCGGGGAAACAGCACACTCCTTTTACGTGTTTCGTCGTGGAGACTTTCTCAAAAAGTCGTAAACGCGTAAAAGGAGTGTGCTGTTTCCCCGCTGACACCCTGGAAAGAGGCTAGCTATAAGTTGCTTATGCTGTTGTACCTATGGAAGTCTGTAAGTGCAATCATTTTTAAACTACTCGATAAATAAAACATTTTACATCTGCACTTAAATCCTGTCTTCTCTCCTTCGGTCGGTCTCCCCCTCGGCTTTCTGGTTGATCCCTCCGGAGTGTTCTAAGAGGAAGTGTAGCCTGACGGCAGGAGAGGACAGAGAAACTAACAGAGAAGGTTTCCTTTTTCTATTTTGCGGACGTATCAATAGAATTATAAACAAAAGACATTGGATTTTTAATACCATTTGGTAGAAAATAGACTATTGGTGTTACAACCCTCGTGCATACACTTTTATACTTTTTATATTTTTTCCACCTGTATTTATTCACTTTATACCAGTAGATGTGGTTTTATTTCGAAATTTG
>NW_017306482.1:391948-397955 GCF_000935625.1 Nanorana parkeri
TACCTTCACCATATTTATATGACACGTGTATTTATTAACGTTCATGCACATATGCACCTTTGGATTGCATTTAGTTGCAAGTAGGATTTGATCACTTATATTGGTTTCGTTTGTGGTATAAATATAGCACGTATCACAATACCAAGCGCAGCACACTGGTTCACAATTGATCACTTCGATAGATATTGCTGCAGCTGGATTATAATCTTTTGGATCATATTTTTTGATATTTTTATATTTTTGATATTATTATATCTTTTCCTATTTTTTTCTGTATTTTGGTTTTTGATTTTTTCATATATCCTAGCGCAACTACCTTGGTCACCAAGCGCTGCCATTGGATAGCGAAGGAGCTGCAGCACGCTGAATAGGTCATCCCTCTGCTCTCTCTTCCATTTAAGATTATGTAAAATGGACCAAATGTTGGAAATTAAGCTGCATATACTAATAATTTGCCTTTGGAACTGTAGATGGCGCTGTAGTGCAATGTTAGTTTTCTATATGCATGCTTATCTATGATACACAGGAAGTTCTCTTTGTATGCTGTATTCTGATGTACTGTCCTTATAAGCAAGTAAAACTTAATTCAGCATTCCTCAAGATCTCAAGGTACAAATAAAAGTGAATGGAAATAAAAGTGAGCCATATGGTAAGTAGAGGAGTGGGGTTTGAAAAGGGAGGAGGGAGGGGAGAGTCACAGAGCCATAAAACTGATGATAGTTTAGGATGCAAAACTCTTGTGTTGGCATATATAATGACTTATAAGCGCCATATAGTACAAGAGCACTATAACCCAAGGCCAGTGTGATGACGCATTCTGGGGGCGGGTACGTGAAAGTCTGAGTTCACAGGAAGTGGCTCCAATGACCCTGTCCAGCATTCTGCAACAAGGCGTTAGGCTTGCAATTCTCTCTGCTTCCACTAGATGTCCCCACCTGGCCTTGTGTCCTTTACTTTGGGCTCCAGGCACCATCTTGGTGGAAGCCTGTGTCTAAATAGTCAAGGTGGAGGGGAGGAGAGAGTTACAGAGGCCCATGATAGTCTGGGCTCACAGGAAGTGGGCTGAATGAGCCTCTCCAGCATTTTGCAATCAAGCATGTAACAGGGCGTTAGGCTTGCAGTTCTCTCCGTTTCCACTAGATGTCCCCACCTGCCATTATGTCCCTTACTTTGGGCTCCAGGCGCCATCTTCTGGAAGCCTGTGTCTAAATTGTCAAGGGGGGTGGGAGAGTTAGAGGTCCAAGACAGCCTGGGCTGACAGGAAGTGGCTCAAATAACGCTGTCTACCATTCTGCAATTAAGAATGCAACAGGGTGTTAGGCTTGCAGTTCTTCTCTGCATCCACTAGATGTCCCCACATGTCATTATGTCCCTTACTTTGGGCTCCAGGCACCATCTTCTGGAAGCCTGTGTCTAAATTGTCAAGGGGGGTGGGAGAGTTAGAGGTCCAAGACAGCCTGGGCTCACAGGAAGTGGGCTGAAGGAGCCTCTCCAGCAGTTTGCATTTAAGAATGTAACAGGGCATTAGGCTTGCAGTTCTCTCTTTTTCCACTAGATGTCCCCACATGCCCTTATGTCCTTTACTTTGGGCTCCAGGCGCCATCTTGGTGAAGCTTATGTCTAAATAGTCAGCAAGGGCGGGCGAGTCACAGGGCTCCATGACAGCTTGGGCTCACAGGAAGTGACTTGAATGGCGCCATCCTGTATCCAACAGCAAAAACAGCGCCATCTGCTGGATGGGCCGAACTGCAAAGAAACATACCAGCAGGGAGTTTTCCCCGTGCCTTACTCTACCGAAAAATAAAAAAAGAGTTTTGTCTTCAGATATATTTTATTGGCCAGTGAGGATGTGTGACTGAACTACTAAAAATCAGCTTTTCGCTCTAGACAAAATTCCGTCTTTTTTTTTAACTCTCTGTATAACAGAAAAAAAGAAGATATTAGAGCCAGACTCAGATTCTGAACATCGCTTGTTCTTCTATTACATTATTCAGACTTACATTAAAAAAATGAGTTATGTTCTTTGAAGGAAACCACAACACGTAACGGCGGATGAAATTACAATACGGCTTCGGTAATGGCTGACACGACGGCTGCATGCAAATCACTTCGCCTTTTCATGTCGCTATTTTATTTTTTTTGTCATTTTCTTTGTTCGCTAATGTCGCTGTTTCAGCATTATCGGCAGTTAGTTCAATTGAATCTCGTGATCACCATGGAAACCTCCCACTCTCAATCACGGTTATTTTACCTTATTTTTTTTCACACTGATGTCTGGTACATGATACCCGGAATCTACGATCTCTTCCATTGTTTTTTTTAGCAACATATCCAGTAAAAGTTACGGCGATACATTGTTTCTTGGCTTTTGATATCGGGCGTCCTTTTATAATTTTGTAAATTGTATAATTGGCAGCCAATAATGGTAGCAATGAATTTTAACCATTTATAAGTGAACTCCTATCACATCCAATACATTCCCCCCACCCGAAAAAAAAAAGAATATATATAAAAAACAAAACCGACCTAAAAAAGAAATCCTAAAGAAGTTGCCTAGACTAGACTTTGCACAGCGAAAACATCACATGTACTTTAAAGGGTAATTCCACTTTCCCGAACGAATTTGGGAAAATTGATTTTGTTTTCCTTTTTTCCTGCTCTTTGTTGAATGTTGATCCTTTTATGTAGGTAGATGATCTATTTTATGTTTCCTCATTATGTTAAGGGGTTATTCACAAAGCTAGCCAAAGAATCAGCCGTAGCTCCTTCGGCTAGCTTCGGAGGCAAGAGCCCTTTGGTTCAGTCGAACCGAAGGGCTGCTGTACGGGCTATTCACTATAAATTAAACAATGACAACTGGGCGGAGCAGGCCGTGACGGCCAGCACTGCCCAGTGGTTATTCATTTGCCAGGACCTGCTAAAAGACTCCAGCAGGTCCCGGCTAATAGGAAACAGTTGGGCAGAGTTGGCTGTCACTGTTAGCTTGGCCCAATTGTTTTTTTTTTTTCGTTTTTTTTAAATCTTAATTTCTTTTTTTTAAATGTATTATTTATTTACATTTTTTTCAACTTTTTTTTTCTTCAAACTTTTTTTATTGATTTCCTATTCTGCTTGGTACCACAGAGCAGAATAGCTGAGCCGAATGCCGTCGAGCTATTCACTCACTGCCGTTCGGCCCCTATGTGAATAGGAGTGAGCGTCAGCGAGTGAGCTGCCGGAGCTGCGGCTCAGCCGAACAAGCAGAGCATGTACCGCCGACCGAAGTGCAGCCAAAGCAAGCCGATGTATGGCTGAAATCAGCCGTGCAAGCCTGAGGTGAATAGCCGAACACCGCTCAGTTCACTTCATTTCGGGTGGGTTATTCACTCGGCTGCTTTCGGCAGCTTTGTGAATGACCCTGTTAGTGTTTGTAACATTGGGACAACTACTGAGAGGAAAGGATTTTTGTTATTTTTTTTTCCTCTTCCCTTTGTGATTGGGGATTGATTTAATTGTATTGTATTGATATTTTATTATAATATATGTTTCAATCCACTAGGATTGATGTATAGTATTGAAATATGTAATTAGTATCTTTTTCTTTTTATAGTTTATATCGTATTCTATAATAAAATCTTATTGTGTAAAAAAAAATGGAATGGGGAAGACGGGCCAGAGTAGAGGAGGTAATTCCATTTCCCCAAATTTGCCTTGAAAAGTGTAATTACCGTTTTTTATTCTTAGTACCGGAGCAATTTTTTCATTTTTTACACTGATTTTTTTTGGGATAAAAAAATTACTTTAAACCCCCAAAACAATTATGTCATTTCTGAAAGCAGAGGCCCTGTAGAATACAAAAAAATATGATATGGAAGGTATTAGGGATGCACTAGTATTGGTATCGGTGCTGATGCAAAGTATTTGGCCGAGTACTCGTACTCGCCCAAATGCTCTGATGCCTAGCCTGATACTTCCGGTATCAGGAAGCCAGGCAAGTGATGAGAGAGCTTCCCGGCCAATCAGGAAGCCGGGCAGTGTGTAATGACGTGGCGCCCGGCTTTCTGATTTGTCGGGAAGCCAGCTTCATGCTCCCTCATCACCTCATGACGAGGGAGCATGGAGAAGGCTTCCCGGCTAATCAGGAGGCCAGGTGGCGAGTCATTACACGCCGCCTGGCTTCCTGAATGGGACTTCCGGTACTCGGTATTCGGTATCGGAGAGTACCCAAAAAAAAATATTGGTACACGTACTTGATACCGAAATACCGGTATCGGTGCATCCCTGCAAGGTATGATAACTTTCCCTCCTTCCATCCAAAACTAAAAAGAACAATTGACTTTAGTTCTACTCTAAGTGCTGCCTGTCAATGAATTCTGAGTGATTCTTAGAAGTGTCTCAGACTGATGCTATTGACACAAGCCCAAAGCCTGTGGTCACAGGTGCTAAGGTCCGCAAACCCACTGGGAAAGAAAGGAAATGGCAGTTGGCCCATTGGGCAAGAAATACCAATCCAGGCCCGGCCTAACGTTAATCTGTAAATTTACACAAATCTAATTTGGCTTCTTGGCTAAAAGTGATATCATCAATGGGATGAATATTAAAATAAAATAACCTGGCGCATGTGTAATCCCGGCCTGATGTATTGCTTCGCATAGATGACATTTATCCCCATGAAGCCAGTGAAGCAGAAGACACAGTGATACCGGCAATATATTCATAACGCCCTCATAGACATTACCGTCCAACAGTCACCATTAAATATGCATTACAAGGAGGCACTTCAGTGAACAAATATTAACTTTGGCAGCCGTGCCGCAACGCCTCCTAATCAGTGCGCAAGGTTACAGAAATAATACAAAGGTTAACACGTGGCAGACTCTTCCATCTGTATATTCCTAAAGCGGCTACATATGATATCATTCTATTGTGCAATCTACTTAGATTTAGATACAATGTACGTAGATATTTAGGTACAATCTACTCAACTCCTCTCCTGGACTGAAATGGCTTCCTCTGATTTCACTGCACACTGGGAGCTTCTCACAATGCGCATCAGAGGGCTGCAGCAAGTCAGATAGAGCCCGCCTTGTTTCCTGGCTGGAGGACATCCAGCATCATCTAGGCTTTCCTCCGCAGCCTGAGTGTCCCTGCCCCGTCCCTTCATTCATTGGTTTTCAGTCCTTCCTAGGGCACTCTGAATGCAAATACATCCTGCCTAGGAACACCCACTCCTCCAGGCTGACACCCACCCATCAAGACATTTCTATATTTGCATATCTCCTCTCACTACTTACATCAGAGCTGGGGGAGTGGAGTACTGGGTCAGGGTGCTGTGATGTGTTCAGGAAGCACCCTGCCAGCCCCTCCCACCATCCATGATCTGTTTGCATTGTATAGAGAAGCACAGAGATCCAGAGATTATATTTAAACATTTAATTAGCATGTTGATGAGGGGGGGGGGAGGGAGGGAGGAACCAGGGAAGGCAAAAAATAGGCAGATTCCACTTCAGCTTTAACCTTAATCAGCGACATACAAACCTCACATCCTCCTCTGATTGAATAATATATATTAAAAAAATCAGTTTTATTGCAGGGAAGCCATCCAAGAAGAGACATCTCTGTCGTCAATGTTCTGCTTTTACCCCGCTGTTCTCTTTATGGTTTGAGGAATTTTAGGTGATTGATGGCAGAAATTACGATTTTTTTTCCCCCCTCCCTCCCCTGTTCATGCAAAGGGCCGTCAATTCACAATGTTTACTGCTGATTTAGAATGGAAGACCATCATGTGCTGTGATGATGAATGGACGCGGCCTGCCATCCTTTACATACCGTTGGAAAGACGCTAAATGTTCCAAGAAGAGGGACGACTGAGCTGATAAGACTCAACCCCGTCTCTGCACCCCCGGAAATAAAAAAATATGTATTTACTGTTTTAGATTTTACATTTGCCCTTCCGTTATAGGGGAACCACATTATAACATGACAGTGGCAGCATGAGTAACATTGTTGTTGTATTTTATTTCACTGT
>NW_017306482.1:398500-419805 GCF_000935625.1 Nanorana parkeri
AGAGAGCTTCATGGAATGGGTTTCCATGGCCGAGCAGCTGCATCCAAGCCTTACATCACCAAGTGCAATGCAAAGCGTGGGATGCCGTGGTGTAAAGCACGCCGCCACTGGACTCTAGAGAAGTGGAGACGTGTTCTCTGGAGTGACCAATCACGCTTCTCTGTCTGGCAATCTGATGGACGTGTCTGGGTTTGGCGATTGCCAGGAGAATGGTACTTGCCTGACTGCATTGTGCCAAGTGTAAAGTTTGGTGGAGGGGGGATTATGGTGTGGGGTTGTTTTTCAGGGGTTGGGCTTGGCCCCTTAGTTCCAGTGAAGGGAACTCTTAAGGCATCAGCATACCAAGACATTTTGGACAATTTCATGCTCCCAACTTTGTGGAACAACATGACTGCGCACCAGTGCACAAAGCAAGGTCATAAAGACATGGATGGGGGAGTTTGGGATGGAGGAACTTGACTGGCCTGCACAGAGTCCTGACCTCAACCCGATAGAACACCTTTGGGATGAATTAGAGCGGAGACTGCAAGCCCGGCCATCTCCTCCAACATCAGTACCTGACCTCACAAATGGTCCAACAGACACTCGGGTTACATTCTGCTAAACCCATCGTGACCCCGATTGTATTGTAAACTGAGGAGTTTACTGGTGTACTGTACTGCCGCGGTCGACAGCAGACAGAACACAATAGGAATCAATAGCAAGTAGACATGTGCGACTCGTTTCGTTCCAAATCAAACTTCGGACACATTTTCCAAAATTCGGACATATGGACACATCCGAATCCCAATGCATCCGAATATGAAATTCCGTTTCCGAATTTCGGATCCCGTCCAAATTTACTAAAGCTGAGGCTCCTAGACCCGAATGGAATGAACTCCCCAATACTTGGATCATATTCTAGTGCCAGGGGGTAAAACTCCTGTTGGGAGTTTCTTGACTCCATTAGGGCTTTCCATTCCCCCTCATTTCCTATACTGGAAATATACTCCCAAGAGGTGTTCTACCCCTCCCCCCGGCAATAGAATATGATCCGAGTAAATCTCCAACAACAACAACACCGACAGATACTGTATAAAAATAAAACTACCATATGCAGTAGGGAAGCTAGAACCTCAGTTAGCTTTTCATTGCTGGATAAGGCATAGAAATGACACTCCACTTACAAAAGTCCAGATTAAAATTTTATTTGCAACTGCCAAAAGGAAAGCTAAGGCATTTTAGGGGTTGCAAAAGTCTCCCTTTTTCAGGGCAAGCCAATCTAGAGTGAGATTTTACCCCTAGCATGGTTATTGTTTGGCCAGACTTACATTATATGGCCAAACGTTTGTGAATGCCTGACTATCAATCCCACTATATGGGCAAAAGAATGTGAACACCTGACCATCACACCAAATTATATGGCCAAAAGAATACAGCATGCAAATACATTTTAGACAATTGTGGACTTCCACCTTGTGGTAACAATTTGGTGAAGGCCCTTTTTTGTTTCACCATGACTGTGCCCCTGTGTACAAAGCCAGCTCCATAAAGGAATGGTGTGATGAGTTTGGTGTGGAGGAACTCGAGTGCTCTACACTGGGCTGACCTCAACCCAAATGAACACCTTTGGGTTTGAATTGGAATGCTGATTGTGGGTCAGGTCTTCTCATCCAACATCAGAACCTGACCTCAACCCAACTGAACACCTTTGGGTTTGAATTGGAACGCTAACTGTTGGTCAGGTCTTCTCATCCAACATAAGTACCTGACCTCAACCCAACTGAACACCTTTGGGTTGAATTAGAATGCTGACTGTGGGTCCAACATCAGTACCTGACCTTAACCCTACTTTGGGATGAACTGGAGCAAAAATCACGAGTCAGGTCTTCTCACCCAACATCAGTTACTGACCTCACAAATGCTCTTTTGTCTAAATGGATGCACATTTCCATTAGGTCTAAACGCATACAGCTTCTGTTACGCTCTCTCCTCAGAAAACCCCTAATGCTTTGCAAATCCTGTGTCATTGGTGCACTCTGTGGGAAATGTTTGCTTGTAAAGTAATGCTTTTAAATAGAATAAAAGAAACATAGAAAAACAGAAAATACCCTAAAAATACCCTAAAAAAAGAAGCTTGAGGAGAACGGTCTCTGCCGGATCGAGGAATAATATAAGCATTACACCTTATTTCTCTACCCTTAGAGCAGGGGTGGGCACTCCAGCTGTGGTGAATCTACAAATCCCATTGTGCGTCTGCTTCTAGGAATCATACCTGTGGCTGTCAGAGTCTTGAAATGCCGCACCCGGGTGACACCATTAGAGGGGTGACACCAAAATGACTGACAGACAAAAAGTCAGGCTCTCAGGACCGAGCAATGATGCAACCAAAGGTACAGCGCTAAACGCCCTTCAGGAAATTTAATAACGGCAAGGATCAGATTGATACCACCTCAGTGTGAGGCAATCATACGGAGATATCAGAAACATGTGTCTAACTATGTGTAACTATATGTATTGACACATTAGTTTATACACATAGTTAGACACATGTTTCTGATATCTCCGTATGATTGCCTCACACTGAGGTGGTATCAATCTGATCCTTGCAGACATACCTTATCCCGCCGGGTGACTGTCCACTCCCTGCTCTGCCGGCGTCGATCACCAAGAACTGCTCCGGGTGACACCCGGCCTCGGGACGCACCTGCTCATGGGAGTTGTAGTTTTACAACAGCTGGAGTGCCAAGGTTGCCTACCCCTGCCCTAGATATAACAAGCATGTAACCCTTGCCATGTGGGGGTAGAGACCGCTCTTGCAAGGGTCATTTTTTTTCCTATCTGGGGGTGGGGCGTTATATAATATATAATGGTATTAAACTGACCCAAAATCATTATAACTTCCCTTTGGATCATAAATCATGTTTTTTTCCCTTTACGTTCCTCTATTTAGGGTAATAAAACATGGAATTTAATCTGTTACCTCAATTTCTCCTGTTGCTACACTTTTCAGGAACGCCTGAAGTTAACCTTTAAGCACCGAGCCAATCCCGCGGCGCAAAGCACAACAACGTTTGAAAGGCCGGCCTTATCTCTCCCAGAAGCCTTCACTCCTCTGAGGACCTAACAACTGCAAGAGGCGATAGCGGGTAGGCGTTAAGGTAAACCATTATCACATTTTATTTAAAGCCAGATATCGACATAATGTTCCGGCACAATTATTTCAGTGCCAAAGCATGCTGGGTTTTTTTTTTCATGACATTTCATCCAAATTTGAAGCTGAAGTTTATATTTCTTATGTTTTATTACTATCTTCCCTATTGAGAGAATCTGAACATTTCTTAGATACTTTCAGAGCCTGTGCAAACCAAATGGAGAAAATACTATTTAAAGAGAACTTGCTGCTGAGGTCAAATCTAATGATTAAAAGTAACAGTAGATAGCAATAAGTATATGGGAACCTTGTTGAACCTTCCAGAGCTCCCCAGCTCAGAGAGCTCCATATCTAATGGTAGCTTCCAGCTGCTTTTCTGCAGCAGCGCCAAACCTTTTGCCCCCAACCCCTATAAGTGATAAAAAGGAACTCCTGGTTTCCGTGAAGGAGCCGCAAACAGCTTCAACTCTTCTGGGAAGGAGTCCACAAGGTTTAGGAGTAGTGCTCTATACTCAAGGTAGTGATGTAGAGAGAGCGACACTGAGGTCATAACATCAGCACTGCTCCCCGCATCATTTAGGACCACCCACTGCCAAGATATGAAAAAAAAGGACCTGGGTGTATTATGTGACTGGCCTGAAGACTTGTGAAAAGGGTAATTCTTTAAAAAAAAAAAAAAATATTGCCATACATTTGTATTCATGCCCCGGCACTGTAATCAAAAGGAAAAAATCAGACGTTAGTCTTCACCTCCATATCTAATCTTACTTTTTGGTTTTACTTTTTCTTCTTGTGTTATATTTTAAAAAAAGGTAATTTTTTCCATTGAAGCTTGCTCATGATTTGTGAATATATTCTCCTGATTTATTGAGGTGGGTAAAGAGAACGTTATTGATCTGCGGTGCTGTGTGCCAGACCTAGTTCAGACGTGGTTGTTAATGCCTTTTTCTTTTTTCGGTAGTTGTTGCAGCTGCCATGAATAATGTAGGCCATTTATTAACCATTTAAAGTGCATCTCCAGCCAAAACATTTCTTTTTAGTTTTCTATAGAGTAGGGAAGGGTTGAAAACCAGGTCAGGTCTTTTTTGCACAATTTTTACGATTAGAGATATTTCTCTTCACTTCCTGTCCCAGAAACACAACAGGAAGTGAGAAAATAAATCTCTCAAAAATTAGGAAAATGCCATTTTAGTTGGCACCGGAACATGTGACCCTATTAGAAGACTTTCCCCTCTATTCCTGTTCTGGTGACACTTAGCATGTGGTACCTTGGGCAGTGCGAAAACGTTCCTTAAACGCAGAGATCCTGCGTGTTTAGCACAACGCTAGGGTGCAAACCAGCCCTGAACGTTTCCTTAAGAGTTTGGAGCTAATATAACACAATTATAGCCTTCCTTCCCGGATTTTCTTCTACCTGGAGATGATGTTCTTCTGCTCACCGATGATCTGATCACTTCCTGCTACATTTGATGAAGTCACATGTACCTCCATGTGCATCCTTCGATAGATGCCAACCCAAAAATTGTCACAGAATTGTCCCATTTTTATGACCACCCCATCAGTACTTCGTTGGGCCACGAGATGACTCCACGAGATGACTTCCTTGGGCCGCCTTGTGACTCCACGAGATGTTGAAAGGTGATGCGAGGAATCTGACACGGCACTGTTGCCCTTCTGTTGTCTTGTATCAGTCTTGCCACTCTCTGTTCTGCCCTAACATTGACTAGTCGCTGACGGCCACAATTCGCACGTTCAGACCCAGATTTTCGGCTGACAGTCCGGTCTTTAAACACTTTAACAACAGCTGCTCTTGAACATTTAACGAATTCTGCTGTTTTGCTGATACTCGCTCCATGGCTCCGAGCGCCAACAATCATCCCACGTTCAAAGGCTGTTATATCGCGTTGTTTCCCCGTATCTTCAGAAACAAATCACTTCTACTGTCGTGGTAAACAACCCGCTTCCCTATTTATAATGGTCTGGCCCTCTAGCAACTTCAGCGCCAAATTATAGCTAATTTGCCTACAAACGTCATGTGGTCATAATAATCTGGCCACTCAGTGTATAGCTTACTCCAACATGGAAGAGGTCTTACGTACCTCCACTTTCCTTCTTACAGGTGATAGCTGTATTTCTTTATGAGTTTCTCCACCACCTAAAACTGGTGGAGAAAAGATTTAACTACAAGGGGCTTTTTTTCAGCCAGATCGATTAAAGGAGAACTATGGGGTTAAGGCTTCTCCCCATAGTTCTCCTTAGGGTAACGGGAGGACACAAACTAGTGTCCTCCCGTCACCCTTTAAAGTCTGGAACTCGCTGCCACAAGAAGTGGTATCAGCGGAGAGTATTGAATCATTCAAAAAGCATTTAGATACCTTCCTCAGAGATTTTATCTTTTACTTCCATGTACACACATCTCGTCGTAAAGCTTTAGGATGAGATGTGTGTACATCAATAAAATGACCACTCATTGAAGATTTTACTTTGGTGTGCCAGTGATATACTTTACTATTTGGATTTGAAGTGGTGCTAGGGTTGCCACCCGTACGGGAATGACCCGGACAGTCCGGTTTTGGAATCCTGTGCCCGGGTACACTCCTTTGGCAGACCCGGGCACAGGATTATGCCATCCACCATCACTGCAGCACCCACTTTATAAAAGGGACATACCAGTAAGGAGTGCCGTGGGAACCTCTTTGGAACTTGTTTAGTGTTTGTGGAGACACACACAGCTTACTAGCACACACAAGGGTTCCTCCATACGACGCTGCAAGGAAAAGAAGCCACCCTAAAACAGGATATCAGGACCAGTGCTCAGGGGATCAGAAGCCGCATCCATTGTAAGCAATTTCATCAAAATTTGAAGTAGCTTAAAAAAACCTTTTGGTTTTAATATCACTTTAAAATTGCATGCAGGAGAAGTTTCAGCAGTGAAATAGTTACAATAAACCTAAAAGCGAAGAGCATTTTATAACACGCGCATGTGTCGTCTGGCCTCATTTGCCTCTCGCAGTATTGTCTTTTCTATTAATATCAAACAAGGTCAATAAAAGTGGGGCACGGGAGAAAGAGATGCATTCAGAAAGTTACTAAAACATTCTAATAACTGTACAAACCTTCTAATGTAACAGCAGCAGAGTTACGCGTTTTCTATTCAGATACAATAATGTATGAAGAGAGGTGACACATAAAAAGATACAGAACATAAAATGAGAGCCGTACGTATGGCAGACAAAGGAAGATGTGATACAGATCCAAAGCTGGTAAGACACACACACAAAAAGACAAATTTCAACAGTAACTTTTTTTTCAATGTTGGATGAACTAGGGAAAAGTTATGTCCTTTGTTGGGTTTGTGTTGCTTTTTTGCTTTACAAAGCAGCTCTTTCATCCTATGACATTGTACTATTTTGCAAAACAGAAAGCAATGAGCTATGGTTGACAGTCACACGGGCATTTTCACAGGCATTGAAACAGGAAGTGACAGTTGGGAAAAACATTCACCTATACAGGCAGTCCCCGGGTTACAAAACAACATAGGGACTAGAGCTGCAGCTAACGATTATTTTCAAAATCGATTAGTTAGCCGATTATTAAGTTCGATTAATCGGTTAATCGGATAAACAATAAATAAAAAATGGCTCTAGTGATGGACACTGGTTTGTTCTTAAAGGAGAACTATGGGGTCAGTGCTTTTCCCCATAGTTCTTCCCAGAGTCATGGGAGGACACAAACTTGCGTCCTCCCGTGACCCAAAGCTCAGTATACCGCGAGCTACAGCTCACGGTACACTGAGACGCCGCAGTCGGGACCTGGAGGATCGGACAGGGGAGGGGGGAATCCCTGCAGGGAGAATGTTTTAAGTGTAACTCCAGCAAAATGTTTGTTTTTTTGTTTTGGATAGCATAGGGAAGGGTTAACCCTCTGTAAGGTTTGTTCTGCTGTGTGTGCCCCTGTTCAGAAGAGTTGACCTCACTTTCTGTCCCTGTGACAATTGGATTATGAAAATTTTGGGTTGTCGAGGAAACAAGGATTGGTGATAAAGCTTCAGTGGAGACACATTTTTTCCCATGATCACTCTTACAGGAGTGCATTTCCCTTCCTAGGGGTAGATTTCCTCTCACTTCCTGTTATCTCAAGGACAGGAAGTGAGATTAAATCTTTCTAATAAGGATACAGACAGCAGTAAAATCCTCACAGTGACACGGAAGAAGAGGCGGGCACCCCTCGTCTGCACGTCTAACAAGAGCCATCTTCCTGTAATGTACGTACTGTACTACAAACATGACCCAAAAAGGCGGGCACTCCTCGTCGGCACGAGCGCAGTAGCATTACAACTACCCCTGCTGTACAGTAATAGCCTCCGTTTGTAAGTCGGATGTATGTAACTCGGGGACTGCCTGTACCGAAATAACTAACATTTCAAAGACCACTCAGAGTAGACCTACACTATATGGCCAACGGTACGTGGATACCCATCCCAATAATGGAGTTCAGGTGTCCCAGCAAAGGCATAGAAAATATGCACTGGCAGACAGAGCCACCAAGGGGCCCCTGTGGAAGAACAATGAACTATGGTTGGCAGTCACACAGCATTTTCAAAAGACGAAACAGGAAATGACAGCTGGGGAAAACATTTACCTATACAGGAATAACTAACATTTCAAAGTCCCCTCGGAGTAGATCTACACTATATGGTCAAAAGTATGTGGATTCTTATGCCAATAATTTTGAGTTCAGGTGTTCCAGTAAAAGGCATACAACATACGCACTGGCAGACAGAGCCACAAGGGGGCCCCTGTGGAATTTTGGGCCCCACTATTCACTGTGTATGGATTGACAGCTGGATAGAAGTCAGCTGTGTTGAGGTCTGCAAATCAGTGGGAGGGGTCCCAGCACGCATCTGACCCACATCTAGTATAAATAGCTATAGCCTCAGAGGGCCCTAATGCAGCTGCACTGTCTGCACAAATGATATGTCCACCTCTATGCATACAAAGACAATGAGGACAATGTTGCATTTTGTGGCAACCATTTGGTGATGGCCCTTTTCCATTATATGGTCATGTGCACAAATCCAGCTCCATAAAGACATGGTTTGATGAGTCTAGTGTGGAGGAACTTGAGTCATCTTCACAGAGCCCTGACCTCAACACCTTTGGGATGCATTTTGATGCCAATTGTGAGCCGGGTCTTCTCATCCAACATCAGTATCTGACCTCACAAATGGTTTTTTTGCTGAATGGGCACGGATTCCCATAAGCACACTACAAATTCTTTAGAAAAGATTTTGATAGATGAGAGAAGGCTGTAATAGCAGTAAAGGGGAAGCCAACTCCATATTAATGCCCATGGTTTTGGAATGGAATTTCCAACAAGATCATATACTGTAGGTGTGATAGCCAAGTGCTGACAAACTTTTGGCCTTGAAGAGTAGCTTGAATCAGCAGAGAAGCTAGCTCCCTGCAGGCTTACAAGTAGATGTCTGTCCTGTTAGGGCCTACAAATAAAAGTCGTAGCAGCACTAAGAACCTATGCCAGTACAAAGGAGGACAATTAGGACAATTTGCAACCTTGTGACAACCATTTTGTGAAAGCCCCTTTCGATCTAAGGGCCTGTGCCCAAAGCCAGCTCGATAAAGACATGGTCTGATGGGTTTGGTGTAGAGGGACATGAGTCATCTGCACAGAGCTCTGACCTCAACACCTTTGGGATGCATTGTGATGCCAGCTTTAAGCCGGGTCTTCTCATACAGCATCAGTATCTTATTGCTGAATGGGCACAAGTTCCCACAGACACACTCCAAAATCTTCTTGAAATTCTTTATAGAAGAGAGAAGGCTGTAAAAGCAGCCAACTCCAGTTTTGGAATGCAATGCCCAACAAGATCATATAGGTGTGATGGTCAAGTGCGGATAAACTTTTGACAATGTAGAGTAACTCAAATCACCAGAGAAGCTGGCTCCCTGCAGGGTTTCAAGTACATGTGTGTCCTGTTAGGGCCTACAGATAAATGTCACAGCCGCAATGGAAACCTATGCCAGCACAGAAGAGGACTGCATAGCCTGTGGCTCCTGGACTGGATCACCTGCTGATCTGATGGACAAACACATGTTTGACGTCCAAAGGAGATAATGAGGTCACCAGCACACCAAGGACCACTTCATCAATCTGTCTTTTACATGTTTAGATAAACATGGTGTCACAAGAAAATGCAACATTTCAGGGTCACATGCGGTCCCTTCATCAGTCTAACGGTGCCATCTGATAGCCATTTCAGCACCCATTTAAGCTACACATGAAGAAACGTTGGTTTGGGGTGCGATGAGATACCTCTGAATGTATAAAGTCCAGCCTGTGTAGCAGCCATGGATCCCACCATAGATGCAGTGGAGTAGACATGTGCGATTCGTTTCGTGTCAAAATTTATACAAATTTTCCGAAATTCAGACTTCGGACACATCCAAATTTCCAAATCCGAATGTGTCCGAATCCGAATTTCCATTTCCGAATTTCGGATCCCATCCGAATTTCGTTCAAAAACGAAACTGAAATCGGACATGTGACTTTTCTGGCCAATCAGATGTGTTTTTCGGTTTAATGCATCTGTATGGGTTTGAATACGAATTTTCAGTACGGCAACATGGGAGCCATATACAGTGTATACATAATACTAAAGCTGAGGCTCCCAGACCCGAATTGCATTCGAGATCCGAATTTCCAAATTGCATTGGGAGCGTCTGAATGCCATTCGAGTCTGGGAGTTTCAGCTTTGGTATTAATATCTGTATATGGTTTTCTGTGGTTGTCATAACGAATATTCTGAAACTAACGACAATTCGGTTTTCGTCCGAATCCGAACCGAATTGAATTTCAGATCCGAATCCCGAAATAACTAAAGGTCTAAACCAAACCAAATTTTTCCGCAGCTTGCATGTTTACAGTGGAGGAGTGAGCGTAGCCACCTAGGTACAGCAAGTATGTTGAAAATAGGCTGAAAAAAAGCCTGAAAAAAGAAAACTAATGTGGGCACTGTGACGGACTGAAGCGTCACTGGGGCTGCTGGAGGAGCCTGAGGACTAGCCTCCTTCCTACTGACCACGGACCTAGGGCTGCAGAGATTTATTACCCCAGAGAACTTTGTGTGCTGTGTGTGTTTCCAGTTATTATTTTATCTGGGGAGAGCTGGTCACCCTGCATTGGTATGCAGAACAAACTCAGCCAGGATTTACAGCTGAATATGCAGAGGGCTACAACTTTGATGACCCCTGATCCAGGGAGAAGAGGTAGCCGACCTCTCTCCCCAGCAGCCTTGTGAGTTCCAGGGAGCGGAAGTCGCTGACCTCTCTCCCCAGCGGCAGAGGGATTTCCAGGGAGAAGAGGTAGCCGACCTCTCTCCCCAGCAGCCTTGTGAGTTCCAGGGAGCGGAAGTCGCTGACCTCTCTCCCCAGCGGCAGAGGGATTTCCAGGGAGAAGAGGTAGCCGACCTCTCTCCCCAGCAGCCTTGTGAGTTCCAGGGAGCGGAAGTCGCTGACCTCTCTCCCCAGCGGCAGAGGGATTTCCAGGGAGAAGAGGTAGCCGACCTCTCTCCCCAGCAGCCTTGTGAGTTCCAGGGAGCGGAAGTCGCTGACCTCTCTCCCCAGCGGCAGAGGGATTTCCAGGGAGAAGAGGTAGCCGACCTCTCTCCCCAGCAGCCTTGTGAGTTCCAGGGAGCGGAAGTCGCTGACCTCTCTCCCCAGCGGCAGAGGGATTTCCAGGGAGAAGAGGTAGCCGACCTCTCTCCCCAGCAGCCTTGTGAGTTCCAGGGAGCGGAAGTCGCTGACCTCTCTCCCCAGCGGCAGAGGGATTTCCAGGGAGAAGAGGTAGCCGACCTCTCTCCCCAGCAGCAGATTGAGATCCAGTGAGAGGAGGTAGCTGACCTCTCTCCCCAGCAGCGGATGGAGTTCCAGGGAGAGAAGGTAGCTGACCTCTCCCCCCAGCTGCAGATTGAGATCCAGGGAGAGGAGGTAGCTGACCTCTCTCCCCAGCGGCAGATGGAGCATCTGGAAAGAGGTGCAGCTGACACTAATCTCTCTCCCCAGCGGCAGTGTGTTTACCCAGGAGAAGATGTGGGTTGCATCACTCTCCTGCAGCAGAGTCAAGCGGACCAGTTGGAAGGGCATTTGGATTTATCTTGCCCGACTAACACAGGTCCAGACCAGTTGGGGGTCTGGTACCTGGTTAGTCTACTGTTGGGAGGGGAGAAATGTGACGGACTGAACCGTCACGGGGGCTGCTGGAGGAGCCTCCTTCCTACTGACCACGGACCTAGGTCTGCAGAGATTTATTACCCCAGAGAACTTTGTGTGCGGTGTGTATTTCCAGTTAATATTTTATCTGGGGAGAGCTGGTCACTATGTGACTTGATGTGAACCATTCTTCTAAAAGGCAGAAGGCTGTCTGGAGGGGTCATTGTTTACAGTGATGGGATTAAGCTCCTCTCTAATTAACACAATCCAATGCGGCACCTAGCTGTCTGGGGGAGGGGACTGTTCCATGTAACAATGAATGCTTATCTGATGGTGTGAGGTATAAACTCTGTGTGCTCTTCCTCAATAAAGCAGTTCTTAATTTACTCTCAACATTGGTGTTGTCTGATGATTGAGGAGTTTAGCATTCTGTCCTAATATATTGGTTGTGTCCAATTATTAGGCAGTTTTGGGCTGAGGACACTGGAATTCAGGTTCCAGCGGAGAGGAAGCTGATTTCTGATGGAGGTACCCAGTAGGGGTACCAGGCGGTCCGTCACAGGCACCACATCTAAAGAGTGTTAAGCTTCAATGTATTACGTTTTTGTTTTGTTTTTATTTTATATCTTCTCATTGTGGTGCAGATAAAATAGTGAAGATGTAACCAGTGGTGTCACAAGGGGGGTGCGGGGGGTGCAGCACGCACCCGGGTGACACCATTGGAGCAGTGACACCAAAATGACTGACCGAACGCCCGACAGTATCAGGAGAGAGGAGGGGACCCGGCAGCATACCTTATCCCGCCAGGGGACTGTCCCATCCTCTCTCTGCCAGCGTCCATCACCAAGATGGCCGCCGTCAGGTATCAGAAGAGCGCAGCGCGTGCGCGATGACGTCATCACGCACGCGGTGACGTCTCTGCGGTGTGACATCCGGTAACTGCTCCGGGTGTCACCCAGCCTCGGGACGCCCCTGGTTGCAACTATGGATATTCTTTGTCTTGCTTACTGCCAGTGTTCTATCGAAAGCTCCAAATCGTTGAAATCTCCAACTACCTCACTGCCGGGTACTTGCAAGTTGGAGATTTCGACCAGACGGCGTTAGACTGCAAAACACTTAAGGTGCCCATACACCTGACGATTATCGTACGATAACCACGGGTGATCCCACGATCGTGCGATAATTGTAAGGTTGATGGGCAGCGTGCGACCGCATATACTGTACGGTCGTACGATTTTCATATAGCCAAGCATGCTAGAAAACCATACGATTTTTGGCAGGTTGGAAGCGCGATCGCAAGATGAAAGCCGCACAATGCGAGGTGCGCAAGCGCACACTGCCCGCTCACCATTGTAATCATCTGCAAGCCCTCCCCTCAGCGGGGAGGACTCACGATAAATCGCAAGTACGATCTGCCTGTCCATGATGGGCAGGTCGTACGAAATGTTAATCACCTTACAACCATCGCACAAGGAAAGTTGTGCGATGGTTGTAAGGTGTATGGCCACCTAAAGACTGATGGAGCTCTGCACAGCTGCATTTCAACAATATTCAGCAGGTGGCAAACTCGATGAGTGTTCTGAAAACGCTATGCGCGCATGCGCACCGCAACTGTACAGAGCTCCAGTCTTTCTGAGCACCGGAAGTGAGGTAGTTGGAGATCTCGATGAGTTGGAGCTTTCGATAGAACACTGGTAACTCCTACTAACCAGCCATCAGATTCTTAGGAGAACACTAACGTCTCACCTCATCGTAGGAATCTCTGCGATTATTTATAGATTGTAGAAAACAGTTACATTCTTCCCTCCTATGATGTGATTCAATCTAATGGTAAATAACTTTTTTATCTCATTTACGTACCAGGTTGACCTTAAAGTTGGGCAGGGAAATAGCTTCTATATTGCCTAAGAGGAGATACCAGTCACAGTGTGTTCCAACCCTCCCCGTGCTGTACTAGCCAGCAGCCACCAGAACAGCCCCACAGGGTTCCATCGCCCTGGAATCTCCACTTCAGGCTGTCATCTTCCCGTGGAGGATTTTCTGTCTTGTTGCATAATGTTCAAGGTCTTACATATTGAATGTGAGGGGAGACTGGCTGTCTTCATCTGTAACCTCAAAAGAGGAAAATGTGCTAGTCACACCAATGCCATGAAAGATTATATAACGTAGATGTAGTGTTTATACCGCAGCGCCCGATGCCTCATGATAATTCAGGCAAAAAGCAAAAATTGTCAAGGCTATAAAAGGGGGGAAGGACCAGGATGCAGAATGCAAAACATTTGAGCTAAAGTGGACCTAGCATCAGATATATATTTAATGTTAAGTGCATGCGTATCAAGTCATTTATCATGACACTTCTAGGTATGTATTACCTCTCACAGAGATCACAGCACTCTCTCCGGCAACGCCTTCATCTACTCTTCTCTCCAGAAGGACGAAGCCATCTTTGTTCAGGCATCATACAGGGTCAGCATCTACTTCTTGGACTAAGATGCCGGTGTTCTGTCATATTTGCCGACCCGTTACGTTTGCCGACCTACGCACATGCGCATGTGCAGTATAAAAAACAAGCGAAAGAAAAAATGCCTATATATATTCTAGGCTCATGTGCCAACACTCCCTTCTGTGACCCATTGGGTCACTCAGTGTGACTGCGAAGATTGTACCCTTTATGACGTCAGTGCCGCGCTGATGTCGGTTGCAAATACTTTTTTCCCCCCGTTGAATGTGTATCAGAGCGCGTGCATGCACATGCGCATTAGCGATTTTGTTGGAGGCGTGTCTGCGCGCGTTACGTAGGTCGGCAAAGGTAACGCGGTCGGAAAATCCGACAAAACACCGGCTCTAAGATGACACAATCATGTAAATGTCTACAAAGTTACACTGTTGCATTCTGATCACAGATGAACTGCTTCTTCCTTCCCACAGGAGACTGATGGAAACATCTCAACCTAAGTCACTGTAAGGACTCATTCACACGAGGAAAGGCTGGCACGCACAGTTCTGTGCTGCGTGCAGGGCCGTATCGGGCAGATCCCGGGAAGGACAGGAGCTGCGTGTGATTAGTACACAGCCCCTGTCCTTCTCTATGGGACTACGTGGACGTACGCCGCCCTACGCTGCCCGATACGGCCCTGCATGCAGCACGGAATGATTTGAATGGCTTGAGCACTTCTGCTACAAATGAGAATGAATTTCTTCACAGTCATCGCAGCTACAGAGGTCAGTGACAATTTTTTTTTAAACTTATCTACTCTACTGCATGTGTAAATACTCAAATGTCCATAACCTGACCACAGGTCCAATTAAAGTTTAGGTGTTACAACTGATCAGCAATGCTGTACTACAAGGAAGTGGAGAAGCGGAACACAGACACAATTTTCTATAAAATTGCATCTTTTGTTCAAACATTGCATTGTGCCAGTATACAAAACGGCGGTGACTACTTCTTAGGGATGTGTGTGTGTTTAGGTAGAAAAAACATTTGGAAGGCCAATGCTAAATGTGATAGAGATGTTTGCAAAACCGGTAAAAGTATCTAAAATAGCATCACGTCATTTGCTAAATTGAGCTGGCTTTGCGCAATTGATTCGGTAGTTCTCTTGGCTCATTTTTGCTTTCCCCATCTGTACATTGTTGACGGTTTATAGCCGACATTTTACCAGGAATAAAGAAAGGCCTGGAGCAAAAGACAACAAAAATAGGCGAAAGGCCTACATGACAGGGTAGACAGGGATTCAGGAAAGGAAAGGGTTAAGTGTCATGGGGGAAGTGTGGGTGGTGGTCACTTACCTGGATTGACCACTTGGGATTAGCCAGGAGGAGTCTGTTAGGGTGGTCCGAGGGGCGGAGTGGGGTCCAGGCAGTCCAGGGTAGCACGCGGCGTGCTCAGTTCCCTCCCTCCCTCCCTTGTCTGGGTTTCTTTGTAGGGCTTTGAGTTGGTTGTGGGCGAGGTCTGTCTAGGTGGGTGAGTTGCTGTGTCATGTCTCCTGTCGGACGCGTCGTCGGTACGCTGTCCAGGGAGCTGGCAGGTCCCGCAGAGAGAGGTCAAAGAGTGAGGGGAAGAGGTATCTGCGGTTAGGTACTATGTCGTCCCTGAGCCGGTGAGTTGCGGTTAGGGGCCAGTTGTTTCGCCTTCACAGACCTCAGCCCTATTAATAGTAAAAGGTTCGGTTAACTGGTATAAGTTAATATTTTATAGTCTATTTTGTTATAATAAAGTATTATTTTGTATTAAACGGCTGCTACAGCCATTTTATATTCCAACCCAGTGTGGTCTCTTATTGGGTACGGGCAGGCAGTTTTGGGAGTTGCTGTAGCAACGTAGGTGTAGTGTGATAGCATATGTCTTGCCATGTCAAGGCCATTCACATTCTGGAATTGACTTCAGAGAAGCAAAAATTGAACGAGAAAATAAATTGTCACTACTGCAGCCAAACAAAGAATGCTCCGGCATGAACTCCGCTCCACTCCAGAGTAAAAGAAAAGTGGCGCTAGCTACACTCCATATACAGTGATACCTCGGTTCACGAACGCTTCTGTTGGCGATCAATTCGGTTCACGAACAGGAAGTTCGACAGTTTGCGAACTCTGCTTCGGTTGCTGAACACGACCGCAGCCATCTTCGGCGCTCTGACGCGTGGTCGTGGCTTCCTGTGCCATAAGGAGGAGCTCCTCACATAGGAACTTGCTGAACTCCAGAGGGAGCAGCGGAAGGCCCTTGTTGAGGAGCATTCCACTGAGGAAGAGGAAGTTAGCAGTGCTGTGATCAAATCCATTATGGAAAAATGGAATGAGTGCCAGGATTTCTTTGAGAAGCACATCCCCAACATAACTGTGAGGGACAGAGTGTTGAATCTGATGGACAACGTGGTCTCTCATTTCCGGAGGGTTCTGCAGCGCAGGAAAAAACAAGTGACATTAGACAGATTTTTCACCAAAATTGACCCGGCAGCTATGAGACAAAGAAGAGAGGAAACCCCTGAAGGAGATCGCCCCGGTGTCTTTATGGAGGGGGACTTTCCCTCAAAACAATAACCTCCCCACCCACCTTCCTGTCCTCCACGCCAGAAGCCGCCCCAAGAAAGGTTAGTGAGTTTGATAAGCATGCTCCAACCCTTACCCACTCTAAGGAAGTAAAAACCTTTGGGTGGAGTTGTGCTTTAAATTCTTTTTGACTGCCAACTTATATTTTCCGTGTATCAGGACCATGTATTGCATGTATATTTTTACAGCTTTTTGCTATATCTCACTGCATATGTATCCGTTGTTATGCTGCAGTAGAGCAGAAAGATCTATTTGGCTTGAGTGCCCATCCCCCCGCTCCATTACATCCCCATTGATAAAGCGTCCTATAAGATCACGGTGCCTCCAGAAACACATTTTTGAAAATATTACAACTTCATAGCATGTCACCGCAGTGCGCTCTCCTGTCACTTTACAGATGGAAAATACAATCAACTGGAAAAAAAAGGTCTTAGTGCTAAAAAGACCAGCCGTGCTGTCCACGGTAGAGCGATAAATGGGAAAAGCTGGATTTCTAATTTAGCCGTGACACAGAAAATTGACTGGCAAAATCCACCATGAGCAGCATCATAGAGAAGAAGAGTTCATAGTAATGTGAGTGTATTTATAACTGAATTCCAACTGCAAAAAGCAAAACGGTTAGATAAAACACAAAATTGTAGAGATAGAGAGATGGAGAGAGAGATCGGTGCTGCGGCTGGCATGGAGCCGGCTTCCCGGGCAATCAAGAAGCTGGGCGGCATGGTATTACAATACCCCCAGCTCCCTGATTGCCCAGGAAGCTGGCTCCATGTTGTTTGGCCGACTCAATTGTCATTGGTCGGGAAACCGTTTTCCCAGCCAATCAGCATCGAGCCCGATTCCCGGTCAATCAGGAAGCCGGGTAGCGAGTAATGACCCGCCTCCCAGCTTCCTGATTGGCTGGGAAGCTGACTCCATGCTGATTGGCTGGAAAGCCGGCTTCAGCATCAAGCCGGCTGTTGGCTCTTATGGGGCCTGGGTCACAAGGGGGCCCGGGCAGGACAAGGAACAAAGGGGTCCCCCTGATGCCGTGCGGCCCGTCTGGGTCGCTATGGCATCGCAGACTGCTGGCTGTCACTGGCGGCTGTGAGGAGGAATATGCCACTGTCCAGATGACTGACAACCTGTCATTGATCTGTGCAACAGTGCGTTCCTCCCCACAGCCGCTGCTGAGTCAGTGACAGCCAGCAGCTTGCAGGGGAGGCGGCTGGGCCTGGCAGCAGCAGCGTAGGAGGAGGCGGGGCCCGGCGGTGGAGAAGGCTGACAGCGCATCGGGGGTGACAGGGAAGAGGTGTGCAGGGGAGTGACCAGCCCACCTGAGACCCTGCAGAGCCCACCATAGAGAGTCTATTGCGGGCTCTGCAGCATTACTCTCAGGGTGGGCTGTGTGGGATCTCTGGGGGAGGGGGGCTCTTCAAGAGTCCAGCTTGCTTTGCAAACTCAGCATCATGGATGCATCTTGTATTAAATGTTTGCAGAAAAAAAATATAGGACTAATTAAAAACTACCAGTGATGTCACTGATTGCCAGGAGCGGGGCGGAATGCCAGCCAGAGCATCCCTGGTTGCTAAAACCGGGGTGGGGAGATGTGTTCGGGAGCGTGATGGCGAGAGAAAAAAAAAATCAGCTGTTTCTGTGGGTCAGCAAACTTTCTCCCCTTGTCCCCCCTTTAAATGGCGCCCAGGGCATGTGTCATATGTGCCATACCCTGAATATGCCACTGGTTCTTCCATCCCTTCTGATCAACACCAACCAAGTGACCCTGTGACAGTGGCAAGCCAAGCTGCAATGTGCAGGCCAAGCAGGGCAAAGCTGCTCTAAGAGTTAAGCATAGGAGCAAAGGGAATTGTCTGGTAGAAATATTATCGCACTGGACCGATGACAAATGCAGTTGTTTCTAATGGACATTGGAATCAATAGAGTTCTCCTTGAAGGAGGTAAACCCCTAATGAAAGTACAGTGCGACCTGGTGGACCTGCTTCCAGTCCTAGGCTTCTTCTCTCATCACAAAAGAAAAATTGCTCATTAGACCCATAGTACTTGGATGAGTGCTTAGGAGCGCCTTGTGCAAACCGGCATCTTGCTTGTAAATTAAGAGCTTCAGATACAGCCAACGTGTTTTGGGGACAGGCCTCCCCCTTCTTCAGGGCTTGTACAATGGTTTGTAATAGAACGGGATTCACCGGAGAGCCCAAAGCTGAGGCTAGATTGAGGCTGGAATACTTGCCATGTCCTGACCGCAGTGTGGACAGCCAACTGCATCTGAATTGTGGAAATTGTGTAATAGAAAGGGAGAATATCATAGGAGTGGAGTGCTCAATGCACCAGGCTACCATCACGGCTGGCCATATACTGTTCAAATGATCTCACAATGTAGGGGCTTAGAGAGTGGCTTTTAGCTGGAAACCAATGCCACTCACCATGATCCCTTGGCTAAGATCAAGGCACCAATTGCCATTGGCCATGTGGCAGGATGGCGCCGTGGTTTCTCTGGTATCTATTTAGCGTATAACTGCAAAGTTCTCTTCTGTCTGCAGGAAAGTCCCCCTATCTGTACTGTCCCCCATGGAAGCAATGACTCACTGGTGGTGGTTGGGAAGGGGGGCGGGGGGCATATGTCGGTGTATAAAGTCTATGCATTGCTACTGTAGATCTGTAGGGGGGAGTTATGATGCAAATACTGTGGAAAGCTGCCAACACTGATCCTTCACTTTGTTATAGAGCAACACTAAATTATTACAAATGTATATTTGCTGCCCCCTATTGTCCCTTTACAATTTTAATCCTGAATACCTGGATTTGCAAAATGCACCTATCACGTGCACATAGGAAGTCAAATGCAGGAAGAAAGACTGCATGCATTTAAAGGGAGTCATTTTCTGCAATAACAGGAAGGCAAACAGACTGCACACATGGGCATTTTCTAGTGTCAGCATCTACTTTAGGGTTGCCACCCATCCGGGATTCACCCGTACAGTCTGGGATTTGAATCCTGTTCTACTTGCTGAGATGAGATGCAATGTAAATCTTGGTACTTGTGCAGTTCTTGGCTGGTTGACACAGATCAGTAACTTGCTACAGACTTACAATGTTAGTGTTCAATCACTGATGGAGTGGAAATGCTTCCTTCTCCTGCCTGCAGCAGACTGATGATCATGACATCATCTCAGTCTACGCAGAGTTACTGGGCTGGAACACAAGGGTGGCTTTTTAATCAAAAATGTGTTTTGTTTTACATTATAATGTTGCTTTATGGGAATGAATACCAGTATATGTCAGGAATGTAATTATACAGACTTGGTATATACTGTATATTGCACTACATACTGATGATGGGTACAGAAACCAGTGGGCACCAGGGCTATATGTATGCACAAAGATCAATGGCAAAAGGGCAGGTACAGAAATTGCTAAACACTAGTTGGACATGGGCAGAAAAACTATTAGACACCAGGGTTATATGGGCACAAAAAAGCTAGATGCTAGGGGGACTGGATCCAAATCTATTGCAAACGAATGCTATATGCAGGGCCGGATTCCCCACAAGGTCACTGAGGTCATGGCCTTGGGGCGGCAGGGAATAGAGGGCCAGCACAGCCTCTACTCCAGGGGTCTCAAAGAACCAGCCCGGGGGCCAATTCCAGCCTGCAAACCGTTACCATTTGGCCCGCAGCCGACTGTCAAGTCACCGTACCCGACATGTGGAACAGCTACGCGGTCTACATCTCAGTCAGATGCAAACGGCATAGCTGCTCCTTTCAGCTCCGGCACTCAGTAATGTGCAGGTGATGGGGCTTGGGTTTGTGTGTGTGCGTGGGGGGGGGGGGGGGGGGGGTTGTATTTGTGTGTGTGTATGTGTGCATTAGGTGAGATTAGGGATTCCTGCGTTTACAAGTGGTAGCTGTCACCTGTTCAAATTAATGATCTGGTGGCAGCCACTGCATGTAAACGCCAGCAGACCGCATGTAGTATGATTATATGTAGTTAGGAATCAATAACTCTCTGTGGATGCATGATCAATGCGTCCTGGGAGAGGGACTGTATGTAATCATATCACATACCATTACATGCAGTGTGCCGGCGTTTACATGCTGCGGCTGTCACCTGATCATTAACTTGAGTGGGTGACAGCTGCCACTTGTAAACGCCAGATTAGGGATTCCTGCTGCAGAAAAATGCAAATTCCTGACGCAGGAATCCATTATCGTACCTAAGGGGGCACTGATATAGGATGACCAAGGACCTGCCCTCCAGCCTGCTGACTGGACAATGAAGGAGCAGCTGTACAATGACGAGGTCATCCATGTGCTCTGCCCTCCTGTAAATACTGTATGATCACAGTGTTAGAGCCCATTCACTTCATGGTGTTTGCAGTAAAACACATTTCACCATGTTACTGCTGTGCACAGCCACGCACCATCTGCAGTGCGATTGATTGGAACTCCAAATGCACTTTTGTGGCATTGCGAATTGCAAGGCACTGCAGCAGAAAG
Source organism: Nanorana parkeri (assembly GCF_000935625.1). Classification (NCBI taxonomy): domain Eukaryota; kingdom Metazoa; phylum Chordata; class Amphibia; order Anura; family Dicroglossidae; genus Nanorana; species Nanorana parkeri. The sequence goes on from NW_017306482.1 coordinate 419,401, forward strand.
CAACGCAAAAAAAAGTGTTGGGATCCCATTCAAAATTGCTCTGTGCAGGGGCATCCAAGGCCGGATTTACTCTCCCTGCAGCCCCAAGGCCAGGTTCCGAAATACGCCCCCCGCCAACCCCTTCCCATCGATGGAGAATGGCAACCAGATGGCAGGGCGGCGGGGTTAGTTTCAATTTTTTTTTACTTTATCACTTTTTATTTAATTATTTCTTCTTATTTTTTTTGTTTTTATTTATTTAATAATTTCTTATCAATTAAATTTTTTTTAGATTTGTATTCATCTTATTTACTTTTTTTTACAATTTTTTTATCTTATTATTGCTTATTTTTTTATAATTATTTTCTTATTTTTTAATAATTTGTTTATTTTTTACTTTTTAATTACCTTTTAATTTTTTTATTT
>NW_017306482.1:420831-421967 GCF_000935625.1 Nanorana parkeri
TTTTTTAAACTTTTTTATCACTTTTTTTATAATTTTTTATCTTATTATTGTTTATTTTTTATAATTATGTTCTTATTTTTTAATAATTTATTTCTTATTATTTTTTACTTTTTAATCACCTTTTAATTTTTTTAATTTATTTCATATTATTTTTTTTATTTTTATTTCTTCAATTTTTTTTAATCAATTTAATTTTTTTTTCACCCAGCTTTATTGCTATCACACAGAAAAAAACAATCCCCTGTGTGATAGCAATTGGAGGTGACAGGTTCTCTTTATTGACCCTGTCACCTCCTATAGCACATCGCTATGCTGGAACTCCTGTGACAGGTGAGGGAGGAAGAGCACAGCTCTCCCCTCTCACTGTGCACACGGAGCGGCAGGGTTACGTTTAACCCTGCCGCTCTGCATATTTCAGTGTGTGTGTATTTCTTCCTTTAATCACGGCAGAGATGATAGAGATTTAATGGGATCAATTTAATAGACTGACGAGCTGTCAGTAAGCAAGTGGCTGCCTATGAAATAAATCCATTTGTATGACCTGCAGCTCCGCGGTGATTAAAGGCTTTAACGCTGCATGTAGATGATGCTGATGTTTCCATGCAGCGATAAAGCAAGGAGTAGAGGGGCGGCACTGTCAGATAAAATCCCATCTCACTGACATCAGGGGGTTCAGGGAGCATTGAGGAACCTGGCCTTGGGGCGGCAGAGAGAGTAAATCCGGCCCCGCCTATATGGGCACAAAAAACAATTGAAGTTGAAATTGAAATGAAGGTGAATACTAACAGTATTAGAATCCAAGGGAATACAAACATAAAATCACCAGACACCGGGAGAGGTATGGCCACAAAACCCACTAGGAGGCTGGAGCCAAGACGCCTTCACATTAGAGTCCTCAGTCAATCCTTCACATCAGAGTCCTCAGTCCCCCTTCACATCAGAGTCCTCATTCCCCTTCACATCAGAGTCCTCAGTCCCCCTTCACATCAGAGTCCTCATTCCCCTTCACATCAGAGTCCTCGGTCCCCTTTCACATCAGAGTCCTCGTTCCCCCTTCACATCAGAGTCCTCAGTTCCCCCTTCACATCGGAGTCCTCGGTCCCCCTTCACATCAGAGTCCTCGGTACCCCTTCACA
>NW_017306482.1:422369-441835 GCF_000935625.1 Nanorana parkeri
TCCCCCTTCACATCAGAGTCCTCAGTCCCCCTTCACATCAGAGTCCTCAGTCCCCCTTCACATCAGAGTCCTCGGTCCCCCTTCACATCAGAGTCCTCGGTCCCCCTTCACATCAGAGTCCTCAGTTCTCCTTCACATCGGAGTCCTCAGTCCATCCATGTTTTGTGCTCCCAAGTAAAAGGAAATATCAAATGTATCAGCTAAAAAACACATCCCACTACAAGATATAAGGGCATCTGAAGGCGCTTATCACCGCACATAAATATTAAGGCTGAATTACAGCCACTCCGCTTAATACATACATTGCGTGTGAACTCGTTCACTTGCCAAAAGATATGTAATTCTGTTCCGCCAGCCTTGCTATCCAGGAACCCCTGCTAGACAGCACAGCCAGGTCTTTGTTCTGGGAAGGACCATGTCACACTGGCAATTTTGTAACAATGGTAAATTGCTGCTAGTATTATGCCAGCTATTAACAGCTAAACCACAGAGGGAAATGCAGAGCATTTGGGGCAATGGGGAGGAAATGCGGAGCAATGGGGCTGACGATTTTGTGGCCAACATGAGTGACAAATCTCTGTTAGCATAAAAGCGCGTTAGCGATTCCATAGAAATGAACGATATTCATAGTAAGAAAATGTTTGTTTTTGTTTTAAATGGTAATCGCCGCAAAAAAAAAATCGCCACATGGCCCTTGAGCAATATAGGATGGTCAAGGACCTGCCCTCCAGCCTGCTGACTGGACAATGAAGGAGCAGCTGTGACGAGGTCATCCATGTGCTCTGCCCTCCTGTAACTATGTTCACAGTGTTAGAGCCCACTCACTTCATGGTGCTGCAGTAAAACACATTTCACCATGTTACTGCTGTGCACAGCCACGCACGACCTGCGTTGAGATTGATTGGCACCCCAAATGCACTTTTGTGGCATTGGGAATCGCAAGGCACTGCAGCAGAAAGCAACGCAAAAAAAAGTGTTGGGATCCCATTCAAAACTGCTCTGTGCAGGGGCATCCCTAACTTTTTTGCCGGGGGTGGCGGGAGGGAAACTTGGACGCGGTGTCCTGCCGAGTGCCTGGCAAAAAGTGACATCACTGGTTGCCAGGAGCTCGGCAGGATGCCAGCAAGAGCGTCCCGTGTTGCTAAGAGCTGGGCAGGGAGATGTGCATGGGCTTTACACGTCTCCCTGCTTGGCTCTTAACAACCTCAGACACTGTGGCCAGAAAGGGGGACTGCAGACATTGGGCAATAAAGCTGCCCTGCTGCTGTGCCTGCCGCCCCCCCAACGAGATGCCGCCATAGAACTGAAGTCAAAACTTATTTTTTCAGTTTTGGATAGTGTAAGGGAGGGTCATAACCCCTGTTAGCTATTTTGGCCATCTGTGTCCCATTGGGGAGATTTCCCCTCCCTTCCTGTCATATAGGCACGCCAGGAAGTGAGAGAAAATACCTCCAAAGTGAGGGAAATCCCTGGTGGTCACCGGAACTAGTGTCCCCATTAGAAGATTTCCCTTCTATTCCTGTTTTGGTAGCAACCTACTTTCATCCTTAAATGATAATGGTCACCAGGACAAATAGGGTGAATCTCCCTAATAGGTACACAGGCAGCAATAAAAACGTGACGGGGTTCTAATCCCTCTCCGCTCTGAACTTTAAGAGGTAAGCCGTCGCTATGTTCCCTTGCAGCACTGCCAGTCAGAGGAAATCTCTCTACTAGTATCGATATCGGTGCATCCCTAGAATATTATATATATGTCAACTCCTCACATACTCGCCTCCAGGACTTCTCTAGAGTCTTTCCCATCATCTGGAACTCTTTATCCCAACCTGTCCGTCTATCTGCCACCTGGACTACCTTTAGGCATTCTCTAAAGACTCATCTCTTCAGGGAAGCCTATCCCACCTCAACCTAACCACTGAACCATCACGTTCTCAAACAATTCATCCCCACACAGCTACCTCCTCATGTATCACTTCCCCCTCCCTTTTAGATTGTAAGCCCTCAGGGGCAGGGCACTCCTTACCATCTTGTCTTGAATTGTATTGTGATTGTAATGTCTTCCTTATTTTGTAAAGCACTGCGCAAACTGTTGGCGCTATATAAATCCTGTATAATAATAATAATAATAATAATAATAATATAATATTAATGCAGTACAAAAATCATCTAAAAGGTCAGGATATGAGTTTAAAAGAAATAAATAAAATAAACCCAAAAACATTTAAGAGCGGATGAATCCATGATACTCCACAGAGCCGAGCAGGCGCCCTCTGCTAGCACAGAGGGACAGGATGTGTTTGATTAATGTAGCTGTATTCGCGTCATCTGATTTCCTGCCGGTGGGGCTTATTCACATCCCAGGCTACTCATGCTATTAAGAAACTAGTGTCAACTTGTACCCACTGTCATAGCAAAAATGTCATGTTATGTTAAAATCAATAAAAATATTTGATTAAAAAAAAAGAAACTAGTGTCAAGTCAGCGATTGGGTCGTTCTGTTGCCTCTCGCTCAGCAAATGCTGACAGCTCGTAGTAAATATAAAACTTTAATGTTTACTTGACTTGAAAATAAAAATAAAAAAACCCCTCAAACTACATTATTAAAGGAGAACTATGAGATGAGTGATTTCCACTTACCTCATATTTCTAGCCGACCTGTGACAATGAGACTGTCACAGGTCGGCTCAGTAGATCGGGAGGTGAATATAACTAGATATAAATATAAGCAGCAGTGCTATACATTCCCCTTAATTAGAATCGCCCTCACAAATAAAGTAGGAAAGAGTGCATACATTATTTATGTGGCTCTCGCTTCCCGAGCAGCGGAGCAAAGAAACAAGGCTCCATCTTCATGCAGATTTCTGGATACTTTTTTGTATATTTTTTTGTATTAATTTTGCTTACGCTCCATGTTGCTGGAGTTACTGGTGTCGCATTAATGAGAAGTGGCATGGCGTTCTTCCAGACGCAAGGCTGCAGTGACTTGCTCAGTGCACCCTGTCCCATCTAATAAATCTGCAGCTATACATTTCTGCAGGCAAGGGGTCAGTGAAAATATAATTTTTAAAGAGGGGAAAAAAATACAGTTGAATATTTTGGCCTATTTAACGAGATTAATTTGTCAGGAAAATTTTGACTCACTAGAAAAAAGGCTGCAGGTTGTGCGAAGTAGCGGTAAACGCGATGGAAGGATAATTTAAAATGTGTCCGATGTTGGATCTTTACCGGCTATTGCAAAAGACTGCTTAAAGGGAAGCTGTTCTTTATCAACTTAGTTATGAATGGAGTGCCGAAGGGTTACCTTTTGGGTTTCTATTGCAGTCAGCAGGGCCGGGGGGGGGGGCCGGGGTTGGTAGGCTGAAGAGGCGACTGACTTGGGTGGTGATGTATTCAGTGGTATGGCCACTACTTTATAAATGGACCCATAAGAGGGCATTGGGTCATTCTACTAAACATTATCTTTACATTGTCATATATGGATAATTCCCGATCTCTACATTGTGATATATGGATAATTCCCGATCTCTACATTGTTATATATGGATAATTCCTGGTCTCTACATTGTCATATGGATAATTCCCGACCTCTACATTGTCATATATGGATAATTCCCGATCTCTACATTGTCATATATGGATAATTCCCGGTCTCTACATTGTCATACATGGATAATTCCCAGTCTCTACATTGTCATTTATGGATAATTCCTGGTCTCTACATTGTCATATATGGATAATTCCCAGTCTCTACATTGTCATATATGGATAATTCCCGATCTCTCAATTGTCATTTATGGATAATTCCTGATCTCTACATTGTCATATATGGATAATTCCCGATCTCTACATTGTCATATATGGATAATTCCCGATCTCTACCTTGTCATTTATGGATATTTCCCGATCTTTACATTGTCATTTATGGATAATTCCCATTCTCTACATTGTCATATATGGATAATTTCCGATCTTTACATTGTCATTTATGGATAATTCCCGGTCTCTACATTGTCATATATGGATAATTCCCGGCCTCTACATGGTCATATATGGATAATTCCCGGCCTCTACATTGTCATATGGATAATTCCCATTCTCTACATTGTCATATATGGATAATTCCCGGCCTCTACGTTGTCATATATGGATAATTCCCATTCTCTACATTGTCATATATGGATAATTCCCGTTCTCTACATTGTCATATATGGATAATTCCCGGTCTCTAAGATTCACACATTGTTTCTGAAATGTCATACTCCTCCTATCTCCCTTGACATTCAAGAAACACCTCCCCTGGCCGTCTGACATTTCCACATCTCAGAACGTCGATCGGGTCTTCCAATAAACAGTTAATGTAATGAATGGAGGATTATGTGAGGACGTTTTCTTGGAGTCAACACATAAAGTTTCTGTTTCTGAAGCACCTTCGGCAATGACAGCTTGAAGGTCATCACTGAACCCACATAATTATAAGTCGGTCATTTATTATTTAGCGTCTGTACATAATATTGGTTTTCACTGTCAGGAGATTCAACCTTCGCACGCATCGAGAAGTGAAATAAGAGGCCGAGAAGTAAACTCTGGGGGGATGAATTGTCATAGCCGGGCGCGGCGGAAAACACAGAGAAAAATGTGTTATGAAAAAGAAACCGTTTAGTTTAATGTGTACGACATCCGGGAGACATTCTTCTGAGCCACTGGGTGTCATTTTGGCGTGTTCAGTCACTTAATGTTTTCGTTTTATGGGACTTCAAGGTTCGGTCTGCACTCGGTGTCAATGTGCATTTGAGTTGAAGGAAAATTTAGGCAGCTGAACAGCTAAAGTTTTACCCTTAAAATAGAACTGGGACGAAAACATTTTTGGGGGTATAAAGGAGGGTTATAACCATGTCAGCTTGGTTTTTTTTTGCCCCTTGTGTCCTATTAGGGTGCATATACTCCAGAGCTGTCATCCTTATCCTACTGTCAGGGTACATCAGTCAGCGCACATAGGCTAGTGCAGCGATCTGGGCACTATGCGCATATTCAGCGCTATAGTGCCAATAATGCACATGCACAAAACGGATGCACATATGCAGCACAACACCATGCACGCACAGTAGCGTGCGCACACCTGTTCTTGGTGCCAGGTGGGCTATTTAAGGATGGCTCCTGCATCTGGATATTGCTGACAGATCTTCAGCTGTATCCTGCATTCGTGATCCTGTTCCCGATACCTGTTTAACCCAACTTAATTCCTGACTCTGCCTGCTTGCTGCCTGCCTTATGACCTCTGTTTGTCTTCTGACCTCCGCTCTGTCTTCTGATTTGGTACCATTCTGCTTGCAGTGTATGACCCCGGCCTGCTCCTGACATTGGTCCTGCCTCCTGCTTCTGTACCACGCTGACCGCACATTACCAATCTGGCTTGTTCCTGACTTCGCTTCAGCTCCTCACACCAGTGCTGTCTGATCTGCTATCAACCACCAGCTTCCTCCGGGAATCTAGCCATCAGCACCATCATCTCCGGTGTGTCCAGCATTCATATCAGCCACAGGCACTCGTGCCCCTCTCTGTCTGTACAACTATTGTTTCATCTCCAGTGGAGCTCCGACAAGAGCTGCAAGGGGAGGCCTTCCTCGTCACTTCAGGCTCACACCAAGGTACGTGACACCTACCTAGGGAGTCACTGAATCCATGTGCAAATCAGGTGTCTGGAATTGGCTAGGCATGTTTTACTATGTCAAGTGGTGAAGAATGGATAAGGACCTCCATTGGGAACACCATTCTTAAAGTATGCAGAGTATTCCCAATCCCGCCCGCTTAACCTTTTCCTTTTCTTTCCTCTTACTTTTCTGACCTGTCAGCGATTCTTCTTTGACCTCGGATGGGATAAGGCTACGCATAAGCTTCTTCTAGCACATAATTATCACAACACCGTGTACTATTCCTATGGTTGGTTTCCATCTCTCCTCCAGGAAGTGTGTAGACAGATGGCCTTATCCACGGGAACGTTGTAAATACATTGTTTATTACTCACTTGGGATGACAACATTGCTCAGCTGTCTTGGACACCTGCTAATATACTTTATGCTATTACCACCAGCACAGGCATCACATTGTATATCTCTGATACATTAAATGCTGAACTCCAGGAAGATTTAATAGACACATGTAGCATTCACCCCCCAAGGAGCCGCTGAATAACCGGGCATTTCTATCCCCCTACACCAATGTACCGCCCAAATGTGGATCCATAGCACACCAACACACCTTTGATTGATCTATAGCAACTTTACTGACAAACTTAGATATGAATAATTATAAGGCAATAATTATCACAACAATTTCAAACAGAATATGTAGCAACAGGCTAAGGCACTCTGCAACTCAGTAATTGCAGCTATCTGCTGTCAGCACTGATGTATGCAAGGCCAATTGTCTTTAAATGTCCTCCCTTGAATGGGGTGTATGTCCCTTTAAGGTTTCCCTTTGGCAATGCCCAACCCTTCCTAGACTACTGGCCAGTAGTGGTGTCCTAAGCTAGCCGGCGTTGGGGCCCTTCCTGTAGTGCAGGTATGAACAGCAAACAGGTTGTCAATGTGGCCAAAGGCCTCTCACCAATCCTCAGGTCAGTTGGAAAAAGATGAAGACTGATAGCAGAAGCTGGACGTCCTCTCTCTCTCTCTCTTCAGCTCAGGCACAGTAGGAGAAGTCGTCTGGGTCCTTGGTAGGAAGTCTTCACTCATCCAGGATGCTTGCAGTCATCTCGGTTGGCTCCGTCAGGCTTCCCTCTCTCTCAGCTGGGCTGGCTGGATCACCCCGGCGGCTGGTTCGGCCATGCGACTAGGCCTCGACGTCCTTGTGGTAACCGCGTCACCGGACCTCACTTCAGGCACTCGATCGGATCCTCTCCGGTTCAGCAACTCGGGTCAGTCTCTCTGTACACCGCTGCACAGAGCCTGTGTGTCCCTGTATATCAGCGTTGACTACACAGCTCTGTTGCGCTGCACACAGTCTTAACCCACACAGGGCTACACAGGTCTGTCCTCTTCAGATGGCTGTCCCAGACTGAGCACGTACAGCAACCACCACTCCTAAGTTTCCTCCTATCTCCTGCACAGCCTCCTGGGAGCTGCAGTTTCAGAGATCATTCTTGCCAATGTCCCAGTCTCTTCTCTGCGCTCCAACTCCAATAAGTCTCTACCTCCAGGGCACACAGAGGCATTAACTGTTCACAGTCAGGAACATGAATCACTGTAATAGCACGTATATATATATGATATCCTTCCACTGATATCAATGATGGGGCTCTACTCCTTCTAGTGATGCCATTGATGGGGCACTATATCTCGTACTGACACCATTGATGGGGCACTATTCCTCCCACTGATACCAATGATAAGGCACTATTCTTTGCACTGACACCAATGATGGGGCACAAACCTCCCACTGATACCAATAATAAGGCACTATACCTTCCACTGAGACTATGGATGGGGCACTAGTCCTCCCACCGATATCAATAATGGGGCACTATTCCTCCCAATGGCACCATTGATGTGGCACAATTCCTCACAATGGCACCATTGATAGGGCACAATTCCTCACACTGATACCAATGATATATTCCTTCCACTGAGGCTATGGATGGGACACTGTTCCTCCCACTGATATTAATGGTGGGGCACTATTCCTCTCACTGACGCCATTCATGGGGCACAGTTTCTCCCACTGATATTAATGAAGGGACACAATTCATTCTACTGACTCCACGAATGGGCACTATGCCTCTCACGGTCACCATTCAGGGGGCAAAGTTCCTCCCACTGATATCAATAATGGGTAAAAATTCCACCCACTGGCACGATTGATGGGGCACTATTCTTCCCCCCACAGATCACAGGCACTAGGTCATTTTTTATTCCCACTGAGCCTGAGGCATTCTCTACTCCCACTGGCCACAGACCCCCTTACACTCTTAAGGACGGCAAACTGGCCCTTTATTAGAAAGTTTTGGGACCGCTGATTTAGACAAGAGGTATGGGGTGGGTGTGTTTTCTCATTGAGATGAATGAGGGTGCTTTCCAGGAGATCATGCTGCTCTACTGTACAGAATGCACTCTGTCCTGTCCCAGCCACCAGGTCCCTGTGTGTCCAACTCTCTCTTTCCTCCGCACTTTGATCAGCTCCTGCAAACATCAGTATATCTTCTTCACGGCAACATTACTCAAGCAGTGTGCACGACTTATTTGACTGACGTCACGGTATGCATCTATACAAAAACATTCCATTCCCTCACAGGCCAGCCCGGAGATATTGACAGACCCGCAAATGACCCGGCAATGTTAATGAGAATCCGGCACCGTTGGGTGATTTCCGGCAAGTTCCCAGCTAGGTTTATATTGTATTTTAAATATATATTGTGTACAGGACTCCAGGAATGGGTCCTGGATGGACGATATATCCCCCTCCTGTTTAGGTGGTGGTCCCGTTAAGGTCACCTTGTATTCAGGGTTCTCACCAAGCAGGGTGACGGGTTCCGGGACGGACTTGTAAGGGAAACTGCTAGGCAGTCTTCCCCGAGTTGTTAATTATACATGGGTCCCGGAATCCGGAGGCTCAGAGAGATTTTTGGGTGGGACAGAGCCTCCATCCCTGACTACAGCCGGTTCTGGTAATGAAAAGGTTAACCCACCAGCCAGAGGGTGTGTTAAAAAGGAACAGGAAGCCAGTCAGTGTCTGTGAGGAGTGTTTGGAGCAGGACACATGGCTGTGTGTGTTAAGCTGTGGGATACAGTCTACCGAGACACTGCTGGGGCACCTGTGTCCATACTGGAACCCTCTGTGAGCAGGCTGGGACTCTAACCCTGAGGTGGGACTCTAACCCTGAGGTGGGACTTATTATGCAGGCGCTGAGCCGAATGTTGTGTTTGCTGAATATAAGCCAATTACTTTGACTGTTTGTGGAAAAGAATAAAAGTTTATTTTCTGATACGGCTGGCTACGGGTCATATCCGACCCCGAATATTACAATATATAAAACTATTAACTATTGGAAAACAGGTTCAAAATCGTATGGATTAGTGTGATCCTAGTTCATTTTATTACTTCATTGCTGTGCTGTATGTGTATAGGCCAATGTAGTTGGATCTGTATGTGCGTTATAATTAATCGATTAAAACAAATTTAGATTAATCAACGAATACAAGTCATTTTATTTGATTGCTTGTGGAGAAGAATAAAAGTTTATTTGCTGATACGGCTGGCTACGGGTCATATCCGCCCTGAATATTACAAATGGCAGATTTTTTTTTTAAAGAGGAGCATAAGCGAGTTAAATGATTTTACATTTGGAAGCGTAAGGAAAAAATAAAACTATTTTATGTCCTCGTTCCCCTCTTTTGACCATCGTTCAAGCAGGAGTAAAGACCGCACTTCAGATATCTCTTCTAAATTTAGTACCCAAAACACACCAACTAGAAGAAGCTTGGCAGACAGTTGGTTCAGTGGCAGCGATCTCATCTGCTGTTTGCATTGCTCGGTCCCCTGGTATTCTGTCATACCATCTTGCAGAGCCTTCCATCTGGCTCTTTTAGTTCAGCATATTCCACACTACTAATATTGTGTCTTTTGTGACGGTTATTTCCTTCATTTAAAGGGAACCTACTGTGTGCTTGCAGACCGTGCACATCCGGAGTTATTATTGCAATATTTAACTGAAAGTGAGTTTTAATGTGGCTTTATACATTTTTAATATCTTGCGGTTCCATACTTTGATTGCTGTATTTTGTGTACAGATATTTAAATTCTCCATCTGGTGGTCATCTGGATGCCATACCATTCCTGGATAGGCGAATATTGTCTATATACAAGAGGCCTGTGTTTACTAAACTTGAATCTTGGTGAGCTGTAAGTATTTCTTCCAGATCTGTGCAGTAATCCAGTGTGACGCTTCCTTCAATAAAGACCGGTCACTGCTGTTCTCTCTCTTTGTGAAGGGTGGCAGGTCTTGTCTCCGCCCCCTCCTGTAATAAAGACCGGTCACTCAGGGGCGTCCCGAGGCCGGGTGTCACCCGGAGCAGAGACTGGGTGACACCCGGCCGTGTCGTCATTGCGCATGCAATGACCGAGTCCCCGACTTTTCAGAGGGGGTGACACCAAAATGACTGTCAGTCACTTTGGTGTCACCCCTCCAATGGCACCCGGATGCGGGCTGCACCCCCCTTGTGACACCACTGCGGTCACTGCTGCTCTTTCTCCTTGTGCAGGGTGACTGGTCCTGTCTCTGCCCCCTCCTGTAATAAAGACCGGTCACTGGTGCTCTCTCTCTACTTGTGTAGGTTGACTGGCCTTGTCTCCGCCTCCTCCTGCAATAAAAACCTTTCTCCGTCCCCTCCTGTAATAAAGACCGGTCACTACTGCTCTCTCCTTGTGCAGGTTGACGGGTCTTGTCCCAGCCCCCTCCTGTAGTTTTCTGCAGGAAGCTTGCAGTAGGCGGGGCCTGCTGGGTTCCTCCCATAGCTCTGCTCTCTGCCCAGGCTATGTACAGCACAGTGATGATGTCACCACTACTTTACAAGAAAATATCTGGGTTTACAAAAGGCAAGCAGGGCACTCAGTGGATTTATATCCTTTGTGGCTATTGAGGAATAGATTTAAATGAAATGAATCAGGGGACGTCATGTAATCCCTGTGAGAGGTAATAAATACCTAGAAGAGTTACACTTATAGGGAACATTTAGCCCTCGTTCACACCTGAACGTTTTGTAGCGCGTTCTACGCTCGACGAACGCTCTACAAAACGCTCAAAAATATAAATCCCATTGTAGTCAATGGTCTCGTTCCCACCTTGGCGTATTTCCGCCCGTCCCCAACGCGCTACAAAACGGCTTACGCCTGAAAAGGTACAGGTACTACTTTGGGCCGTTTTGTTGCGTGTTTCCATTGGGATACAGCCAAGTAGTCTTCGTGGTCGCGGCAGACGCGCATGTGCAATATGCCTAGGTGTGAACGAGACCTTAGAGATGTCTAAACAGTACCCCAAGAAAACATGACCTCTTGCCTAGAATTCCTCCTGAAAAATAGCAGCACAGTTCCTGTTCTTCAGCCTCATAGTTGTGTATCTGAACTGTGAGATCATCTAAGACACCACGGCCCCAACTGCTAGTCTCACCAGAATATCTACTTATAAATGTTTTTACACACAATTCATACAACTTTCACAAAGGATCGGCATGTTTTCTCAATTGAATCCAATTAGAAATTGTTTGAATCCTGGGTAGAAGTTGAGTGAAATGCGTCAGTTTGTTATTGATTGATATTATGCCTTTTGGGGAATAAATTGATATTACCGGACTGATTCCCTTTTCGAGTGCTTGCTTTCTATGGACTAAAAGTTGGGCAAATCTTATCTGAAAACATTTATAAATAGACCCCTTGGATTGAGATTTAGTAATGTCACTACTGTACCGCTCACTGTTCTCCTTGCTGGAGAGGAAGCTGTACCTGAGGACCTGCAGTGCAAGGATCTCCCTGCTTCTGCTTGATTCATTCTATGGATATGTGCTTCCTCCACCTCTCCTGCTGCTTCTTTAGTATTCCCCTACCAGTCAAACGGTTAGCTCTGACACGAGGAAGCAAAGCCCTGCTCCTGTACCAAGATGGCCACCTTCACAGAGAGACACAGTGCAGAACAAGGCGTGGTAAGTCAGTAGTGGGGAAAAGATCAGCAATACTGTTGGCTTCTCCTTTGATCTTTGTTTGCTTTTTTGGGCATGGCTTCCACTCTTTTTTAACACAATGATTGTATAAAAGGAGAACTATGAGGCGAGTGATTTTCACTCAGCCTCATAATCTGAGCCGACCTGTGACAATGAAACTGTCACAGGTCGGCTCAGTAGATCGGGAAGTGAGCGAACACATGCCGTGTCCCTGCAGAGAGCGGTAACTGTCACTCACAGCTCCCAGCAGGGATTCCCCCCTCCCCTGTCCGATCCCCCAGTGCTGATTGGCGAAACAGACGGGGGGAGGGGTGGGTACAGCTGGCTCTGCCTCTGGATAGGCAGAGCCAGCTGTCAATCCCACAGCTGGGTGGATCCATACAGTATTGTCGGGATCCGTCCCGGCGTCTCAGTATACCGCGAGCTGTAGCTCGCGGTATACTGAGCTTTGGTTCACAGGAGAACACTAGTTTGTGTTTGTCCCGTGACCCTTAGGAGAACTATGGGGAAAAGCCCTAACCCCATAGTTCTCCTTTAATCAAACAAAGATGACCAGCAAATCCACCTATGCAAAGGTATAAGAACAGACATGACAGGAAGCTCAATAATCAATATTAAAGAAGGCACAAAAGGACGGGACACTAAACCATATCCAAGGCAGATGGTTATCTCAACATTCTAGGTTGTGGATGGCAAATGGTCCCTTGGAGTCTTCGCATCGGGTATACAGGAATACAAATCCAAAGAAAGGGATAGAAGGAAACAGCGGGGAGATAAAAGTGACCAAGGACCATGCAGAGGAAAGAAAAGAGCCAAGAGAGGGAGAAAACCAAAAATAAGAGGGAGAAGAAAAAGAGAAAAAAAGGTAGAAGGGATAGGGTCTCCCACACCCGAGGAGTATCATTAATAGCTCAAACTGGATGGATTCAAGGTTGGAAGGGCATAGGAGAGCGAGGGGTACATGTCTTTTTAAAGAGCATTTCCACATATTTAGTAAATAATATATAGTAATATATATAATATATAGTGCAGAAATAAAATGAAAGTGTCCTCTGCAGTATGAAAAGCCTTGTTATTTGTCCCACTTTCCTATGACGCTCAAATAGTTCAATTTCTGCATTTTAAGTAATTTAAGCAAAGTTTAGAGCAGAAAGAAATCCGTTAATGAGTATCCTGACCCTCTCTGCGAATCATGGGGAGGAATAATGATCCTGGACATGCGGGCACCGTGCCTACTGTCCAGTGCTATCCTTGCTGCTGCTTCAGCTTATTAGGCTGGAGCAGTCAAAAATAAATGAGGGTTTAATTCTTTTTTACGAACTAAATAAAAAAAGATATAATTTTTGTTAGTTAATCATCAAAATAAAGTATGAAAAGCTGAACTAACTGGTTAAAGTAGAATTAAAAATTTTGTTGAGAAAAAATCAATCGTCTTTGGATGATCTGCGCACATTACAAGGATTTAAAAAAAAACTATATTGCAGTTTCCAACCTGTTTCTGTTCTGAAGAAATAGCCGTTTGTTGCAGCACGTCCTTTGCAAACTGGTTCCTGAATGTGAGGGTCTAATTCCTGAATGGAGGGTCTGATCCCTGAAAGGGAGGGTCTAATCCATGAATAAGAGGGTCTAATCCATGAATAAGAGGGTCTAATCCATGAATGGGAGCGTCTAATCCATGAATGAATCCCTAAATGGAGGGTCTAATCCCTGAATGGGAGGGTCTAATCCCTGAATGGGAAGGTCTAATCCCTGAATGGGATAATCCATGAATGGGAGGGTCTAATCCATGAATGGAGGGTCTAATCCCTGAATGGGAAGGTCTAATCCATGAATGGGAGGGTCTAATCCATGAATGGGAGGGTCTAATCCATGAATGGAGGGTCTAATCCCTGAATGGGAAGGTCTAATCCATGAATGGGAGGGTCTAATCCATGAATGGGAGGGTCTAATCCATGAATGGGAGGGTCTAATCCCTGAGTGGGAGGGTCTGGGTTCATTATAACCAGCTGGTGGACTTCCTGTGTTGTAATGAGGAAAGGTGCAGTGTCCGCATCCCTGTACTAGTAATTAAACCTTAGGGAGTATCTCACCAAAAATAAAATTCCTATTATTATTATTTTTTTATTTGTATATTTTTAAAGTGGAGTTACCCTTTAAGAAGAAATGATCGGACATACAGATAAGATCGGAAGGCTCTGAGGCATTGGGGATGGGGGGAAGCTCTGGGCTCTGCACATGAGATGTTACAATAAATAAAGTATCTTGGGAATTGTTTTGGATGTCTGCGCTTCTGAATACTTCCTGATATACCGCAGCCAGAGCTCACGTGGGATTTTGTTGGAGGTTTCGCTTTAATTAAACAATATATTTCGATGCCCAGAGATAGAGTTTTGCTTCCTTAGAACTCTCAGTAAGTGAAACCGAGATGTTATCCCGAGTGTCTGCTGGATATGGGAATCTATACGTTATTATTGGATATAGATCCTTCCATTACCTGTGTCCATGTACATTATGTTCCCGCATTTTATATCCATCCAGTCCCGCCTCCCCGGCACTGGCTTCCAAGTAATATGCGTGTAACATATGGCGAGGAAAGGTGTTCAGTTCCAGCAAGCATCACTGATTATTTATGAAATGTTTAAATTGGTGCAGTAAAAAATAGACTATTAACCCTTTATGGCTTAAAGCTGAGCTCCGGCCTTGCACAGTTGTACCGGCTCCTGTCCTGGACTGATAATGGCTTCCTCTGATTTCACTGCACACTGCAAGCTTCTCATAATGTGCATTAGAAGCTGCAGGAAGTCAGATAGAGCCTGCCTCATTTCTAGGTTGAAGGGTATCCAGGATCATCTAGGTCTTTCCTTCCCAGATTAATTGTCCCTGGCCAGTCCCTTTCATTTATTGGGATTTCAGTTGTTTCAATCATGGAGGCTCTGCGTCACCTGTGGGCTGCCTGAAAATCAACCTGCCTTGGAACAGGGGCAGAACTACCACCGGCTGCAGCTGCACCGGGGCCTGTGGCTGTACACAATTTATTAGACAGCCCAAGACCTTTTAGAAAAACCGCTGAGGAGTGAAGTCCCTGATACAATGAAATAAATGTTCTCTATAACTAGACAACCAGGACATATAATTGATTCTATATTATCCACAAAGGGTTAACAGCACTCTCTCAACCCTGCAGAAGTGCCTGTACCTGCTCTCAATAGTAGTCTATGTTCTCCCTCTCTGTGCAGCAAGTAGCTTCTTCCTCCAGGAGGCAAGCCTCCTTCTGAGGCTACTCTAGAGATCACATGACCTTCCTCCCAGGAGGCAAGCCTCACTCTGAAACTTTACACACTGATATCTTACCGGAAAGGTTTACTCAGGTTTACTTTAGCTTTCAGTAAAAAATGCTCTCTCACAGACGTCAGGGAGCCGCTATCTAGTGGCAGGGTGGGGCGACCATCTAGCCGCACGGCAGAGCAGCCTACAAGCACAGGGTGAGGTAGCGCTGGGGCCGCGGCCGGGAGAACCCAGCGAGCAGCTTCCTGATCACACAGCCCGCCGCCTCTCACAGCTACATGATGTTCCCGCCGCGAGGAGGAAGTGAGGTGATGCTTTTATCTTTTGTATGTGCCTAAATTCTTTGACATGTTTTTTGTAGTCCTCTATAACTGATGGAATTATTCTGCATTTATGTAGGGTATTGTTGGGAGTTGTAGTCCCCTATAGCTGTTACCATTCTGCATTTCTGTAGAGAGTATTGCTTGTAGTTGTAGTCCCCTATAGCCGTTACCATTTTGCGTTTCTGTAGAGAGTATTGCTTGGAGTTGTAGTCCCCTATAGCTGTTACCATTCTGCATTTCTGTAGAGAGTATTGCCTGGAGTTGTAGTCCTCTATACAGAAATGCAGAATGGTAACGGCTATAGGTGGGCAGGGTGGGCATTGTAAAAGCCAGGGGGTGGGGGGTACCCCCACAAAATCTTAAACCAGCACCGATTGTTCAATAGGTGCAACACTGTCTTGGAATATCCACTCCCCCTAATGGCTCTTGATGGTGAGTTAGCCTATCAGATAGGCAGCCCAATGAAAGAGCTTTAACTACACGCTGACTTCACAGCTGGTAATTGAGAAGTAGTGGCTTAGCTTGGTTAGTCTAAAGTGGACCGATCGGATAAGAAACGCAACCTCAAATTTGCAGAAATGTCTCTTTCTCTAATAGTTGCATTTACAAGAGGCTTAGAAAGAATACAAATGGTAACAGATATGTGTGAGGTGTGATGTGTCTTCCAATATTTGATGTGACCACAATGTGACAAACACAACATCAGCTCACTGGCGGCACCTTGTGGCTGTTTTGAAAATGACAAGACATCTAATTTCTTGACAGGGTAAGGCACAGCCGTCCTATGACCCAACCACCCACTGCTGACTACAACCCTTAACCCCTCCATGACCCACGGGCGGACCACTTGGAAATGAGTGACCGCGAGACAGGTCAAGAAGCCGAACTAGGAATAGTATGGAGGACAATTGATATCCACATATATTGATAAATCCCGGCCAGGTCACTATCTGGAAGGAGTTTGCATGTTCTCCCTGTGCTTGTGTGGGGTTTCCTCCAAGTACTTTGGTCTCCTCACACACGCTAAAGACATGCTGGTAGGTTAATTGGTTCCTCTCTAAGGTGACCCGCTATGTATGTATGTGAGATAGGGACCTTAGATTGTAAGTTCCTTGAGGGTAGGGACTGATGTGAATGTGCTGCGTAAATTGTCAGCGCTATATAAATACCTGTAAAAAATACATAAATAAAAGGTTATTTGTCACCGTGTTTTCATAAATCCCGCCCACAGATTTCTTATTATAGCCCGACAAATGGACAATAACAAAACAAAAAAAGGTTTTTCCATTCTATAAACTTTTATCATAATTAACACTGCACTGTCTCCTTTAAGAGAAATATTTCTTCCATACTGACACAATCACTATGGGCAGTGACAGTCATGTGCAGCCTCTCTCCCTCTCCACTCCAGCAATGGTATGTCCCTTGTCCTTCTCACATCCAATACGCTTTTAGATGTGATGACTCACGGATCTTTAGACCTCCGGCGCGGAGGGGAATAGAGGCTGTGGGGACCAGTCTAGTAGCCAGCCAGCTCTGAGCCTTAGACCACTAGCTCTTAACCCTTGCAGTGCCTGGGTAGTCCCACTGCAGTGCCAGGGCAGTCCCACTGCAAGGGTTAAGGTTTATTTTGCCCGGAGTAGCTCTTTAAATACTAGAGGGAGGAGCCTGACACCCAGCTTTAAATATTAGAGGGAGGAGCCTGACACACTGCTTTAAATATTAGAGGGAGGAGCCTAACACCCAGCTTTAATATTAGAGGGAGGAGCCTGACACCCAGTTTTTACACTAGAGTGTGAGCCTGACACCCATCTTTAATATTAGGGGGAGGAGCCTAACACCCATCTTTAATACCAGAGGGAGGAGCCTGACGCTATCGTGTCCCTTGTAGAACACCGAATAGCTAAGGAGGCCTCCCTTGTGCCTTTTGCCCCGCACCCGAGAGTGAAGACAGGGAGTGAGAGGACAGAAGAGTTGCACGAGTGCCAAGAGTTGTGCAGACACTGTGCCTGGTGATAGTCCAGATGCAGGATCCAGGAGCAGATCAGACCGGTTCAAGGTCACACCGAGCCGGCAGCGAACTACAGAAGCAAAAGTCAGAATCCAGGAACAAGCGGAGGTCAGGAGCAGGCAGCAATCAGTCAAGGTCAGAGTTCAATACACAAGAAGCAAGCAGACGGGCAGAGTAACAGGATCAGATGGATAAGCTGAAGGACCATTCAATAATGGTCTGTGAGGCAGACTGGATTATATAGGCCCATCCATCAAGGAAAGATTGTCACATCCTGTGTGTTGCCGTCAGCGCATACGTTTAAGATGCGTGCACAGTATCACGTGTGGCCGGCCATAGTTACAGACACCCAGCTGTAATACAAGAGGGAGGAGTCTGCCATCCATCTTCAATACTAGAGGGAGGAGCCTGACACCCAGCTTTAATACTAGAGGGAGGAGTCTGACACCCAGCTTTACTACAAGAGGGTGGAGTCTGGCACCCAGCTTTAATACAAGAGGGAGGAGCCTGACACCACGCTTTAATACTAGAGGGAGGAGCTTGAAACCCAGCTTTACTACAAGAGGGTGGAGTCTGGCACCCAGCTTTAATACAAGAGGGAGGAGCCTGACACCACGCTTTAATACTAGAGGGAGGAGCTTGAAACCCAGCTTTACTACAAGAGGGTGGAGTCTGGCACCCAGCTTTATTACTAAATTGATGTAGAGGGAAGGGGTAATGCTGTGTCAGGTGGTGATGGAGAGGGGAGGGGTAATGCTGTGACAAGTGGAGAGAGTAGGGGTAATGTGATAACAGGAATGGAGAGTGGAGGGGTAATGCTGTGACAGGTGATGGAGAGAGGTAATGCTGTGACAGGTGATGGAGAGGGGTAATGCTGTGACAGGTGATGGAGAGGGATAATGCTGTGACAGGTGATGGAGAGGGGTAATGCTGTGACAGGTGATGGAGAGGGATAATGCTGTGACAGGTGATGGAGAGGGGTAATGCTGTGACAGGTGATGGAGAGGAGTAATGCTGTGACAGGTGATGGAGAGGGGTAATGCTGTGACAGGTAACGGATAGGGATAATGTTGTGGCAGGTGATGGAGAGGGGAGGGGTAATGCTGTGACAGGTGACGGAGAGGGAAAGGGTAATGTTGTGACAGGTAACAGAGAGGGGAGGGGTAATGCTGTGACAGGTAACGGAGAGGGGTAATGCTGTGACAGGTGATGGAGAGGGGTAATGCTGTGACAGGTGATGGAGAGGGGTAATGCTGTGACAGGTGATGGAGAGGGGTAATGCTGTGTCAGGTGATGGAGAGGGGTAATGCTGTGACAGGTGATGGAGAGGGGTAATGCTGTGACAGGTGATGGAGAGGGGTAATGCTGTGACAGGTGATGGAGAGGGGTAATGCTGTGACAGGTGATGGAGAGGGGTAATGCTGTGACAGGTGATGGAGAGGGGTAATGCTGTGACAGGTGATGGAGAGGGGTAATGCTGTGACAGGTGATGGAGAGGGGTAATGCTGTGACAGGTGATGGAGAGGGGTAATGCTGTGACAGGTGATGGAGAGGGGTAATGCTGTGACAGGTGATGGAGAGGGGTAATGCTGTGACAGGTGATGGAGAGGGGTAATGCTGTGACAGGTGATGGAGAGGGGTAATGCTGTGACAGGTGATGGAGAGGGGTAATGCTGTGACAGGTGATGGAGAGGGGTAATGCTGTGACAGGTGATGGAGAGGGGTAATGCTGTGACAGGTGATGGAGAGGGGTAATGCTGTGACAGGTGATGGAGAGGGGTAATGCTGTGACAGGTGATGGAGAGGGGTAATGCTGTGACAGGTGATGGAGAGGGGTAATGCTGTGACAGGTGATGGAGAGGGGTAATGCTGTGACAGGTGATGGAGAGGGGTAATGCTGTGACAGGTGATGGAGAGGGGTAATGCTGTGACAGGTGATGGAGAGGGGTAATGCTGTGACAGGTGATGGAGAGGGGTAATGCTGTGACAGGTGATGGAGAGGGGTAATGCTGTGACAGGTGATGGAGAGGGGTAATGCTGTGACAGGTGATGGAGAGGGGTAATGCTGTGTCAGGTGATGGAGAGGGGTAATGCTGTGACAGGTGATGGAGGGGGGTAATGCTGTGACGGGGGATGGGGAGG
>NW_017306482.1:442251-443892 GCF_000935625.1 Nanorana parkeri
TAATGCTGTGACAGGTGATGGAGAGGGGTAATGCTGTGACAGGTGATGGAGAGGGGTAATGCTGTGACAGGTGATGGAGAGGGGTAATGCTGTGACAGGTGATGGAGAGGGGTAATGCTGTGACAGGTGATGGAGAGGGGTAATGCTGTGACAGGTGATGGAGAGGAGTAATGCTGTGACAGGTGATGGAGAGTGGGGGGGTAATGCTGTGACAGGTGATGGAGAGTGGAGGGGTAATGCTGTGACAGGTGATGGAGAGGGGTAATGCTGTGTAGAAAGGGGTTTAGAACCCCTGTGAGGTTTCACAGCCCACCTGAGAGGCGCACAGCCCACCTGAGAGGCGCACAGCTCACCTGAGAGAAGCTGATTGGTTGCCGTGCACAGCTGCTCCAATTTTTGATAAATTCCCCTCAGAGTATGTAGCTTCATATTATTTTGCATTGCTGTATAATGTATTGCTGTAGCCAGTCTTCTTACTCCCTTTTCTATATTCTCTAAAATAAAAAAATTGCAGCACGTGGCGCTACAGTGTTCGGGTTTCACTTGAAGATAAGGTGACAACCCTAATTCTAGGAGTCAGACAGGAAATGAAATCTCTTCACTGGGGACGCAGATGGTGAATGAAGCAGCTGACAGGGGCTTACAGTCCTCCTTGACTTTATCCAAAACTAAAAAGTAACAAAGTTTAACCAATATTTTTATTTTTCATGGTCTCTGTAACAGTGGAAGCGTCGTTTGTGCACATACTTCGTGCTGAAAAGTGCCCCCCCCCCACCCCCCTTTGTTTCATCTCAAAAAAGTTGGGAGGTATGTGTGTTTTCCTGGCACCTCATACCTTTGGTCACCATGCATAATGAGTTCTGATTTAGTAACAAGGCATTTGGATGTGATAAAAAAAAAAGCCTCCCCGGCCCTCCACACAATCCTCACACACCCGCCTTCTATACTCGGGCTCCTCTCACAGCACTTCTTGTCCTCCTCCTCACACGATTCTAGTTCTGCGTCTCCCTTCCCGCCTCTCTGCATACTCAGCAGCGCCCCCTGGTGTCCTCCTTCCGAACTCTCCCCTCAGACACAAAAAGGTGGGCACGGCCAATCAGCGAGCAGGAAGTCGTGTGACTGGCCAATCATGAAGAGCGGCGACAAGGAACAGGAAGTGGCAGCGGCTGGAGAAAGATGAGAAGAGAGGAGTTGGCAGTGAGGGGATCAGCTTATGTGTGTAGTGTGATTGCGGCTCCTATCGCTGTGCTGTGTGATTGTGTGTAGCTGTGTCTGTATTATCACCCGTGTATTGTAATGTGGTGACACTTTTCCCGGTGTGTAGTTGCTATCATGTCTTTATCACTAGAAATACTGTTCACGAAGTCTTTGTGGACATAACTAAAGCTAGAGGCAGCGCATGTTGCCCATAGCAGCGTATTTGAAAGGTGGCTGCTGGTGCCTCATTGTTATGGTAACCCATGCTTTATTTACCTCCATGTAGGGTTACCTGCCTGTCCAATGGGCAGCGAATCAGCAGTGAGTGTTGACCATAGCGCAGGCCATTGAAGGCGCAGTCTACCCCTGGGACCATGTGAAATTTTAGGCCCATATTTAGGTTGTAGCATGAAACATAGTCACATCCCCCCCCCCCCCCCCCCA
>NW_017306482.1:444549-485176 GCF_000935625.1 Nanorana parkeri
CCCCCCCCCCCATCAAGCAAGGCATTGCCTGTACAGTTGCTTTATTCATTCATGGGGATCTGTGTATAGCAAGAAAAAAGAAACCTTGCTGCACTCCTTACCGGGATTCCCATGTGAATATACAAGCGGCTGCTCGAAATGACTGCGGATGGCACCGCCACATGTAGATAGTTGAAGAATGTCACCAACACACCAAACGATGATTACAGCAATTAACTGTTCATTTATTGATGAATGCTGTCCCTCATTAGCAAAAGAGACAGCATTCGTCATTAAATGAACACTTAATTGCTGTTATCATGGTTTGGTGTGCTGGTGACATTCTTCAACTATCTGTGTATAGCAAGACTACAAGCCTGCCATGTCAGCGGAAGGACTCGCAGATCGAGCGCTCATGTCACTGCGCTTGTAGTTCATTGTTTACTTCCTCCAGCCCCATAACAGAAGGCATGTACAGACCTGGGGCTGGGCAGTAAACCATGCAGGAGTCTGTGTCTGTTATTTTGTAGGGATGCACCGATACCGTTTTTTCGTTATCGAGTACCAATGCTTTGCTTTCGGTACTCGCCGATACTAGTACTGATAGCGGTGCTTCTGCTGGCATGGAGCAGGCTTCCTGGACAATCAGGAGGCCGGGTGGTGGGGAATGACATAACGCCCGACTTTCTCATTGCCCGGGAAGCCGGCTTGATTGTGATTGGCTGGCTAACAGGCTTCCCAGCCAATCAGCTTCAAGTTGGCTGTTCGGCCTGCATGATGCTGATTGGCCGGGAAACGGAAACCGGCCTCCCGGCCAATCAGGAAGCTGGTAGGCGCATCATTACTCGCCGCCCAGCTTCCTGATCACACGGTAAGCTGATAACACGGTCGGTAGTTCCCCTACGGCACTGCCGATCAGAGGAAATCTTCCTCTGACCGGAAAGTATCGGAGCATTTGGGCGAGTATGGTATTGGTGCATCCCATATATCTATATCTATATAGATATATATCTATCTATCTATATATATATCAGGGATGCACAAATCTCAGGAGCTCCGTGTGCTCCTTAAAAATTACAGCTGCCTCCTAACTTTTGAGTTTTTCTCTAGACCTAGTCTTGGAGCTGGAAAAGTATCTGTACTTGTACGAAGTACGGTATTTGGTATCTGAACTTCCCTACAACCATTGGACAATTAAAAAAAAAAATTTTTTTGTCCCGACATCGCACTCTCGTCCGATTTTTGTTCAAATAGCCCATCATGCACAGACCAATGTTGTTTACGATTATCGTTCGTCAGCAATACTAACTGGCCGAATTTCGTCCGAAACGCCACTAATCCATCGATTTTCGGACGCTTCAACAAAAGTTTTCTAGTCTGCCCGTTCAACCAAATTCGGCCAGTTATACAGTAATTGCGGTTGTGCACATCCCATCAACTGGCCGATTATCGTCTGAAACCGCGATCGCGGACGAAAATCGAACCATAATTGTAAGGTGTATGGGCACCTTAAGGCTCCATTTACACCTGAGCGTGTGCATTTCAGTATGTTGTTGGCGTGTTTTTTCGCACGTTCATACGCATGGACAAAAACTTGCAAATTTTAACGGACACGTGGTTTTTCGAGCGTTCGCCCCTACAACCACAATCCGTGGCAACCAACCAGAAAATTGTGCATGTACCTTTTTATCACGTTGTGCGGTTTTGTCCGCGTATACAAACGCGCAGGTGTGAATTTTTCACATTGGAATGCATTGACTTTTTTTGTGTTTTGCGCGTTTCCGAGCATATAGATACCTGCAGGAAACGCACCAAAGTCAATGAAAAAAAAATGCTCAGGTATGAACCAGGCCTACAGTGGTAAGGCTGTTGATTGTTGTTAAACAACTTTTTTTGTTGCCAGTTATCCAACAAAACTAAAATTACCATTGTCGTAAACAAGATGCCTTTGGCTAACAGACAATTGAAGAATTGCGGCAAAGTGTAAAGCTGGCCATACAAAAAATCTTGTCTGAACATTCCATAATGCCGTCAGGGACTTGACAAATGTTGTTCAAAATTTAGTTTGGTTTTAACACTCGATTTTGCAATAAATGGAGTTTCTCAAGCAAAAACCACATTAATTATTAGATTTCTGTTCATTCGAGAAAAATGTTCCATCCTGCTCCTTCGATTTGTTTTTCATAACTTTGGTCGAAATCGATCGTGGATTTCACCCCAATGAACTATTAGAGGATTGAATGAACGTTCTCAAAATTTATTTTTCCAAACAAAATTCTGCTGGTGTATGGCCAGCTTTACATTTACCCAAAAAAATTAGTATGTGCTATTGCTAGTCTACATGAGCATCACCTTACTGGTCACCTATTGCTACAGCATTAATGAAAACTGATGCTGAAGCCCACATTTAGTTCTACAAGTGCAAAACAAATTTTATGTTGAGTGCTTCTGTGTAACAAGCATTGTACTACTGTAAATTGTTTCTGTCGCAGGCATTAGGGGATCCTCAGTTTGGGCATTTACCACTGGTATTAACCTCTGGTGAGAAAACGATGTAGACTGTTAATGGAAACCTTCTGAAGATATTAGTTACCTGGCTGTCATGGTAGTCCAATGTCCATCATATCTTCTGGGTTACTATCCTAGCACCACCACCATGTAGATCTTCTCACTTGCTGTCCTAGCACCGCCGCCATGTAGATCACACTCGCTGTCCTAGCACCGCCACCATGTAGATCTCCTCGTTCGCTGTCCTACAAAAATTAACGATTAATCGTTAATTTCCGCAGCCCTACTGAATTGGAGGTGACAGTGTCAATAAAGAGAACCTGTCACCTCCAAATGCTATCACACAGGAGCTTGTTGGCTCCTGTGTAATAGCAATGAAGTTAAGTGGAAAAAAATTGTCACATTAAGTGAAAAAAAAATTGTCCAAAAATAAGAACATAATTAAAAAAGTTAAAAATTATCAAAAATAATTAAAAATGGAAGTAGATAAAAATGTAAAAAATAAAAAGGCGATAAAGCAAAAAAATTATAAAATAAATTTAAAATGTTTTACAAAGTAAATAAAAATTAAAACCAACCCCGCTGCCCCCACCATCTGCAGGCGAATAAACACATGCATAGGGCATTGTGTGTGTGAGCGGAGTGGGCGATCCATGACCGTGCGGCTGGTATGGGCGGTCATGGAATCGCACACCACCGCCGATCGTGCTGGCAGTGCCATTTTTTTCTAACTGCACCCCAGTCGCACCAGGCATGCAATCACGGTGCATTGTCACGAAAAAAGGTAAATGTACCTTTTTTCAGCAATTGCCAAGTGGATGTAACCCCATCAATGGGGCCACGCGGCAACCGCTGTATGCACCCGCTCATGATCGCCCAAGTCTGCACCAACCCTAAAGGGTAAATTCACTTTCCCAAGTCATTTTGAGGAAAATTTAATTACCCGCACAAATCTGGTCACTTCTCCTTTCCGCTATACTTACCTTTCAGTGAACGGTCCTTCCTGTCCACCAGTATGGGTGTACTATCTGTACCTGTGCCATGCATTCTGAATTTCGCTCGCAAATTGCAAGCACTTGTTGGTCAGCGCGGTGCTGACCAATGAGAAGCACTACATGGTACTGCTAAATACAGTTTTGGTTAAAATTATTTTTTTTGTATCAGGACAAGTAGATTGTCATGAGGGACAAGTAGATCAGGCCCCTTGTCCTTGGGGTCCTTAGTCCTTGGACAAGTAGTTTTTTTAAAAATGTCCACACCCCTGAGTAAATATACTCCTTCGACGAAAAAGAATACTAAAGCAATAACAAAGTTTTGAACAGAGCCTTTTAGTTGTTTACTCTCCTCCTTACTACACTGCTTTGTTATGTACAATGAGAAGGCAGCATATGTTTTCAGCATGATAATTTTTTTTGCATAATAATAATTTTTGACCTGTTACCTCCTAATTACCCAAAACATTTTCATAGATGGACAAATAAGGAGACATAAGTTGTTACACAGGTAAGCCTGCACATTTATGATAATTTAGGGCTAGTTTAAGGGGATTCATGCATTGAAAGTTAGCTAGTAAGCCTTACAGACCTGCATTGTTTAAGGCCCCTTTCATTTGGGTGCCTGTCCGTTCCGAACATGGATCCCCCGCTGATCGGAGTAGCTCGGAACAGATGTCACCGTTGTGACATCCTTGTCCACCCATTTTTCTTCTTCATCTTGTGATGGAGGTAAAAACTGAAATTACTGCACCCATGTTCGGACTGTGGGGAATTGAATGTAAATTGGCTTATGTCCGTTTACATTAGATTACCCCCCGATTTGTCATGATGAGGTTCGCCAAAACAGTTTTCCAGACCTGGTCAGAGCTGGGGGTAATCAGATGTAGGGATGCACCGATACTGGTATCGGTATCAGATGCCTAGTATTTGGGCGAGTACTCGTACTCACCCAAATGCTCCGATGCCTAGCCCGATACTTCCGGTATCAGGAAGCCAGGCAGCGCGTCATTACACGCTGCCTGGCTTCCTAATTGGCCGGGAAGCTGACTCCATGCTCTCTTGTCACTTGTGACGAGAGAGCATGGAGCCGGCTTCCTGGCCAATCAGGAAGCCGGGCAGCGGGCAATGACGCGCTGCCCAGCTTCCTGATTGGTTGGAAGCTGGCCAATCAGGAAGCAAGGCGCTGCATCACCTAGTGACGAGAAGCATGGGGATGGCTTCCCTGCTAATCGGGAAGCCGTGTGGCGAGTATTTACATGCTGTCCGGCTTCCCGGCTAATCAGAAAGCCAGGTGGCGAGTCATTACACGCCGCCTGGCTTCCTGAATGGGACTTCCGGTATTCGGTATCGGCGAGTACCAAAAAAAAAAATATTGTTACTCGTACTCCATACCAAAATACCGGTATCGGTGCATCCCTAATCAGATGTAAATGGACACAGGTCCGTTTAGATCCGGCTACCCATAGACTAACACTGGGCTTCAAATCCGCTTGAAAAACTGACCGGAGGACCTGATCGGACTACCCGTCTGAAAGGGCTCTAGTGCAATCAGCATGAAAGCTAGTATGTGGTTGTATATGGTTCCATTGCTAATAATGGGCTGTATTTTAGCTATGGTTTCTGTTTCATCAGACCACATCTAAAAATGCAGTTGTATGAAGGAGTCCTTGTGGCACTGGCTGCATTTCCAGTTGAAGAGAACTACAGTGGTACCTCGGTTCACAAACTTAATTCGTTCTGCGATTTTGGTTGCAAACCGATTTGGTCGTGAACCGAATCACACTGTGATCAGACCGTGATCTCGACTAGAGGAAGCCATGACTATTTGTCAGAGCAAGGAAAATTGCTGCGGTTGTGTTCGTCACCCGAAGCGGAGTTTGCGAACGGAAACAAAATTTAGCCGAACTTCCTGTTCACGAACCGAATTGTTTGCGAACAGAAGCGTTCGTGAACCGAGGTACCACTGTAGTGAGAAACATGTCTTCATTTGTGTGTGTTTCACTAGTTAAACTTCATCGATCAGCAGGACGGGTGTGCGCTGCTTTTTGCTATATTTTCCATCATTTCTGCAGAAAGATTCTAAAAATAGTGCAACCAGGCTAGTGGTTAGCAGAATATTACAAATCTTTGAGTTCTCCTTATTGAAACACAAAGGGGTCCATAACAAGGTGCTAAGTTTTTCTGAAGCCCCTAAAGGTTTTTCCGTACAACCCCCACCAACACCACATTGTTTGAGCCCTTGAATTCTTCTATTTGGTCTGTTGCTGGACCACTCATTGCACTTTTACCTCACTCTTAGAGATCGTCTGTCCACCTTTTTGAAAATATTGTCTTTGGTTGAGTCACTGCCTTTAATCTAAGGACAATTTTGTTGCAGGGCCGAGAGTTCTGCTTTGGTGAAGACCGGAAGCCTTACAGATGTGAGATAGGATACTGCTGTGGTGATACAGAGTGCTGCACTTACTACTATGAGCTGTGGTGTAAGTCTGTAGTGAACTCGGCGTCGGTGATGTGACGACACTAGGAAGTCTACATTAATGAACATTGTTGGCTGAGTTAAATAGTCTCATACTTTCAACAAAAATCTCTCCACAATAGTATATTTGTATATTTTAATGTCAAATTTGCATGTTCTTTAACTGTAATGTTCACACCATGTCTGGAGCAAATCTACAAATGCAGTGCATTTTCCCTGTGTTCTGGTGCGGTTTTTTAGTTTAAAATGGGCTTTCAGGTGCGTTCCAGTTAGGGATGCACCGATATATCGTCCGCCAAAACATATCGGCCGAAAATTGAACTTTTGGCATAATGCCAAAAGTGTAATTTTCCTGCCTATACATCGGCATATCCGTGATTTCTTTTCTCCCCGCTGGGCGCTGCTCTATGTCCCAGCGGGGAGAAGAGAAAGTGACAGTCGGCCGAGCGCTGCGGTTGAGAGCACTGTGAATGGCCGGCGTCTCCTCCCACACCGCTCTGCCGCCTATCACAGTCCGGCAGAGCGGTGTGGGGGCGGAGACAGCGCTGTCACAATGGTATTGGTTTCGACCTGACTTTTTTTTTTTTAATTTCGGTTTCGTTTCGGTTTTAAAATTTCCATTTCGGTGCACCTCTAGTTCAAGTGTTTATATGTGTTTTGGTGCGTTCCAGACCGGGAAAAACAGTGCAGCATTTTTTTCCCCTGCATCAGAATGGATGGCACTGGTGTAATCAGAGCCCAGAAATACCATAGGAATACATTGGGATGCATGTCGGGTGCAGACAAAAACTGTTTTGGTCTGGATCTGGTCCGGACATGGTGTGAACAAGCTCCAAAAGCCCTGAGACTACTGCTGGATGCTGCCATCTTGGATGTGAGGTCAGCTGACTTGGAGCTGCGACACTATGGCTGGGGTAGCCAAAATTAGTCCCTCCAGCTGTGGGGAAACTACAAATCCCTTCATGCCCCTGCCTCTGGGAGTCATGGCTGTCAGAGTCTTGCAATGCCTCATAAGAATTGTAGTTCCACAACAGCTGGAGGGCCAAAGTTTGCCTACTAGGGCTGCAACCAATTATTATTTTCATAATCGATTAGTTGGTTGATTATTTTTTTGATTAATCGGATAAAATAAAACTATAAAATACGATCCTTAATTTAAAATACATAAATACAGTGTTACCAACAAAGTTTACAAGGCACAATTTTTTGTAATTGCATGGAACGCACAGCACTGTGGTACAGTGCGTTCCAGTGCGGGTGATCACAGGGGGCGAGAGGTGCATTTGGGGTGCCATTGAAATGAATGGCACTGCAACGCACCTCCTGCGGCAGAATTTGTCAGACTGAAACCGAAAATGACTTTTCCCACCTTTTTTTTAACATTTTTTTTATTGTATTGTAAGCAAATGGCGCTTAAATAGCTTCAGCCTGTGAATGACAGCTGCCAGTGGCAAGATTCCGAAGAGGGCAGCTGAATGTAAATACAGCAGGTATTGGGCTGGTGCAATAGCCAGCCTGCTGTTGGCCATTTCAAATTGTAATAGCCAATAGCAGGCTGGCTATAGCACCTGCCCACTGCTTGGTGTGCCCTCCTCCCAGCATGGACGAGAGAGCTAGGGGACCCAACCAACTAATCGATAATGAGAATAGTTCCAAATAGTTCCACTTCGGCCCTCCAGCTGTGCTGAAACTACAAATCCCATGATGCATCTGTCTCTGGGTATCATGGCTGTGGGAATCTTGCAATGCCTCATGGGATTCGTAGTTTTACCACAGCTGGAGGACCGGAGTTTGGTTACCCCCTGCTCTATAGTATTCCCCTTCACTCCTCCCCTGGAAGCTACATAAAAGGTCATGTAGGTAGCGGAGGGTTGGGGTAGCTAGATCAGCACAGACAGTAATTATACACTGGCAGACAAGTAGAAACAGAAGGGAGGGAGGGAGCTGTGTTAACGAATTGACGCTTCTGGAGTAGTCAATTTTTTTAGCACGTTCAAGTGAATATAAAAAGTTTTTATGGAAAAGAAAAACACTGCTAGTAAGCAATTTCAATACTTGATCCATTGCATTTTCTGTTACAGGTTTTCAGTTTTAATTCTAGTATGGCTTGCTTCCTTTTAGGGTTCTGGCTGGCCTGGACGCTCATCATCTTGGCAGGCTGCTGCTGTGCATATCGCCACCGTAGAGTAAAACTCAGACATCAGCAGGAGCTGAGACAACGTGAGATCAGCCTTATGGCCTACCAGGGGGTCGCTCCATCTGCCTCTGTTGTAACTGCCTTAGGTAATTTCCAACCTCTGTTACATGTGTTGTATAATGGGCCTCTGGGGATTGCTGCAATAATGGCTTGTGAATCGCTTAGGTTCTGTAAATGGCTTATGGGTAACCCTGAGTCATCTTAGTCAGACCTACACAAATCTCAGGGCTGGGGAGCCAGTGCACCTAAAAATGCTTGGTAAGTGTAGTGATAAAATTTAAATAATAGTAAAAATAAAATATCTATCTAGACATCCGGTCACGGCACCAATGTAGTAATCAAATAGTCGGGTGTATAAATATATAAACAAACATATATATTTATGTGCGTTGTGAAAATTGGATCTTCAGAAAATATCCAGGCAACCTCAGTTCTTTTCCAGAGAGTAGCGTTTAATTGGATCGAAGTAACAGATGAACAGAAACAGTCCGATAGAGTAATAATAAAAAATAAAATATCTAGACCTCAGATGACAAAGGTTCCATAAGGACCCACTCCACCCAACATATATTTCTAATCTATCTAGAGCTGCAGCTAACGATTATTTTCATAATCGATTAGTTAGCCGATTATTAAGTTCGATTAATCGGATAAAAAATAAAATACATTTTAAAAAATGGCTCCAGTGATGGGACCACTAGTTTGTATTGAGATTGCAGTCCATCACAGGAGCAAGCTTGGAGCGGTGGAAGTAAAAGTGTGGTGCGCAGCGTGGAGCCGTGGACAGGGCCAACCAATCGGAAGCCGATTAATCGATGATTGAAAAAGTTGACAACTTTTTCAATAATCGATTATGTCGATTAGTTGTTGCAGCCCTAAATCTATCTATGCACCTATGTGTCTCTCTTCATGACTCATCTTTTCTAGCCACTGTATGCTCTCTATTAATATACAGTTTAGTGCCATTCACTAACACTGAAAGGATTTTTGATTGGCTGGTCTAATTACCCCTTTGATGTTAGTTAACTAAACAGGTTTTGACAGAATTCCCTACAGCTGTTTCATTGTGTACAATCAACAAAACAGGATGGTCAACTGGTCAATAAACTTACACAATAAAAATCTAGTTAGCATATGTGTGTTAAATAACATCAGCCAAAAAATGTTCTGCAATACATAGGCACACACCCTAAATATACTCCTAATATATCTACTTTAATCATAATTTACAACAGTAAGTTGGTAGCTAAATTTGTAAATCTGATCAACAAATTTCATGTCCTACATTGCACAATGCTAAATGTTTGATGTGGGTCCTGTTCTCTGCATCAGTCTGAAATAAAGGGAGCTGGAGTGCATTCCGTTCAGTAAGACCATGCAAAGAACAGTATTGATGTGTAGTGCAGTAAACCATAAAAGATCTCCATTCAGTGTACAACAATCTGAAACTTACTGCATGCTGTCCTAGCTTACTTTGCTTCCAATATGTTTTTACTGGCTGCTCTACAAACTTATACAAGCCAAATCCCTGTGTACAAGGTCTAAGATCTCTGTTCACAGCTTATTAAATGCTATGTAAATGATGCTTCTTGCACCCATGCGATTAGGGCCTCAAAAGGGTAATTCCACTTTCCTAAGCAAATTTTGGAATATGGAATTACCCCAACCAATTTGCCCCCCTCCTGCTGCTCTTACCTTTGAAAGAACGCATCATCTGCTCTGCGGTTCCTGGTAGGAATACACCAATACTAGTCTGCAAGAACAACAGAAATGCTATTCATTTTTGTTTAAACTGACTTTATGTATTATTTGTATAGATGCACCGATACCGAAATTAGTATCGGTGCCAATACCGAGTATTTGGGTGAGTACTCTGATACTTACCCTCGTTACTGTAGCTTTCGGTCAGAGGAAATGCCGCGAGGGAACATGGAGCCAGCTTCCTGGCCACTCGGGAAGCAAGGTGACAGGTAATGATTGGCCAGTAAGCTGGCTCCATGCTGATTGGCCGGCTCCATGCTGATTGGCTAGGAAGTGGATTGGCCGGCCAAACAGCCAGCTCAATGTTGATTGGCTGGGAAGCTGGTTTCCCGGCCAATCAGCATGGAGCTGGGCAATCAAGAAGGCGGCCAGCGTGTCATTACCCGCCGCCTGGCTTTTCGAGTGCCCCGGAAGCCGCCTTCATGTTAGCGGAAGTATCGGTACTCGGTATCTGCGAGTACCGAAATATAAAAATCGGTACTAGTACTCGATGCCGAAAAACCGGTATCAGTGCATCCCTAGTTCCTGGTGTACTCTCCATACACTGTACACAACATCGCAGCCCTGCACTAGATATTTCAAATTACCCTTGCAAACGGAGAGCATTCCGTGGTCAGTATGGTCACCTGACCATGCTGACCAATGAGAAGTGCTTCTCATTGGTCAGCGTGTTAAGCGCTTCACATTGGTCAGCGTGGTCAGGTTACTGTGTTGACCAATGAGTGCTCACCATTTGAAAAAGTAATTTGAAATCCATAATGCATGGCTGTGATGCTGTCTACGGGGGTACAGATTGTACACCGGAAGCTGCGTTCTTTCAAAGGTAAGAGCAGCGGGAGGAGGAAGAAGGGGCAGATTGGTGGGGGTAATTATATTTTTCCAAATTCATCGTGGAAAGTGGAATTACCCTTTAATCGTGTGTTTATTGCACTAAACATTTGTTGTTCAAATATTTTCCTATGTATGTACTATTTTACTTTTGTTTATAATGCCCACTTTGTACAGTGCCACTGGATATGATGAACTATATAAATATTATATGCCCCATATAACAATATACAACCAGTATAAGCCAGTGTGCTTTGTATAGGCAACTGTGATGTAGTGGTGGCATATTTTCCATGTCTTGACTATTTCTACAGAGGCCTGGCCAACCTGCAAACTGCCAACATATGAAGAAGTGACCCAGGACCCACCCACCCCTCCACCACCCTATTCTGAGATTTTGGAGGAGACTGTCACAGGTGAACAGAGCCACACTCTTCCTGCAGTTAGTGCAAGATCTAAACTTACAAAACTATCTCAGCAAGAGGGAGCATCGCCCGAAGAGGTATCTACAGCAGATCATCTTCAGTATCGACATGACTATACAGATCAGGAGAGTGCCAGTGCCTTGGAGAGGAGACGCCACATCACAGGGGATTCAGGAATCGTCCTTTGTGATGAGAAAATCATGTGCTTGAGCGGGAGAGAAGACGAGACTGACCTGTGTAGGGGCGGATACGTCCACATGGAGACAGAAGAGATAGACAGACAGGGGAATACTTAAATTCTGGTTCAGAGAATTAATTGGCTTAAATGGAAACTTGATGTGATGAGGTTTGGAAGCTGACGCTACTGACCTCTCCTCGTACTAGGTCTCTGGCTGCTTTGCTGAATCAATGGCTTTATTACTTTCTAAGTCATTAACTTTGAACATGTATGCAGATTAGGAGTTATGCCCGCCCTCTGACTTTCGTAATCTGCATGCTTGCCTCAGGCCAATGTCTCGAAATTTTAAAAGCAGATACCCAGGCAGCTAGCTAAGAGGCCATCATTGGCAGTCTCCCATACTTCCATCACTACAGGTTTCTATTAATGGGCAATACATGGTGGTAAGGGGCGCTATCCTATGGACATTTATTTACAAGGGCTGTTACACCAGGGGGAGCAGCGGCCTCGCCAACCCTGACAACCCTCTATTTCCTGGCACTATCCTTGCACTGATGGCATCTTCTTACAGAGCTTTTGCACTTTGTTTTTTTTGTAAATTTGTCATTGGATTCGATTGGAGGATCCATCTTGTGTTTTTCCTTTTTATTATAATTGTTATTTTTTTTTTGTATAGAATTAGACACCTTTTGTTACTGACATCAGAATGCTGTGTAATATTGTAATCATCATGGCATGGTCTCAAAGAAGGGGTCTGTGACTGCTTATCAGAAGGGAATACTGATAAATAAACCAGCTCAGTTTAACACTGGCCGCATGATCATTTACAAGCCATCGGTAGAATTGGCATTTGTTAAACAGCACACTTCTATTGGCTGCACAGACATAGGTTCCTATGATGCCGTGAACAATTGCTGAGCACTGTTTAGCAGCTCTGATGCTTTTTCTCTCGCCAAAGCTCTTCTGGAATATTGGCCAATCATACATTGGTAATGGAAATTTGGCTGAATGAGATCCTACAGGTCAGTACTAAAAGTAAAAAGTGTTTAGCCTATCACTAAAAAGCCTCCATTTTGATTTAGAACTAGTTTTTACCCGCCAGGAATAAAAAATGTTTTGCTTCTCCCTGTTAAAACACAGTTTAACCCCTTCGTGACGGGAGACGTACACTGTACGTCCAGCCACAAAGGGACCAAATGACTTGTCACGTACACTGTACGTGACGAGTTATTTGCTGCTTTAGAGGGCTGTTAATCGCTGAGAATCAGCTTTTAACATTCATTAATGTATGCCCTTACTACAGAGGCATTCATTAATGAAAGGGTTAACCTTTTTCAGACACCCGATACCTTAATATCGGGTGTCTGAGAGTCAAAGCAAAGCGGACACAGATGCCGGCTTTTGCCGGCATTCTGACAGCTCGTATAGATCGAGAGATATCTCTCTCAAGCTATACTGGCTTTTTTTTTTTTCTTTCATGAATAGATACAAAATGTGTCTATTCCTACAATGTATCTATTCCTGGAAGAAGAATGTTTGTTTGCTGATCGTTGTTGCAACAATCAGAAAACATTTAGTAACAGCTGAATCCTGAACTGCTGCAGGATCAGTGTCACTAACTTATTATCGGCTGTTCTGAAGTTTGAAGCAGCCTGATAATAACCAAAAATTTATTAATTTATCATGCAGTAACAGTGAGATTAATTCACAAAATCTGCTTGATATAATTAAATAAATAAAATAACATTTTTAAGTTAAAAAAAAGTGAAAAGTGTAAAAAAAAAAAAAAATTGTGTAAAAAATAAAATAAAATAAAAGGGACAAATAAATGAATGTATGTATTGCATTTTTTTTTAGCTGTGCTGGTTTTGTAAAAAAAATACTACAAATCAAAACTGGGAAAAAAGTGTTTTTTTTAAACGTTTTTTTCCTCTTTTTTTATATTTTATTTGTCCTAAGTGAGGCGTTAGACGCACATATGTGATATAAATATGTAGCCCTATCTGTCCTCTAAAAAACAATATATAATATGTGTGGGTGCACTTTGTAAGAAAGTATATTACTGACGTGGAAGAATCACACAGCAAAAATGTCAAAAGTGTGTCAGTCATTTACGAACAGAAACTAAAAACAAGCTCAGTCATGAAGGGGTTAATTTTGAATAGACCGGGGAAGAGTT
Source organism: Nanorana parkeri (assembly GCF_000935625.1). NCBI lineage: Eukaryota > Metazoa > Chordata > Amphibia > Anura > Dicroglossidae > Nanorana > Nanorana parkeri. Next base: position 458,076 of record NW_017306482.1, read on the forward strand.
AACATTGTGCCTCCTTATTGTAGAGATTTTTCCCTTTCTTTCCTGTCCCTATAGGGTCTTGGATGGCGGTAAAAACCTGGCAAAGGCCCCAGACCCTTATAAGCTTTCTCAAAAACAGAATAAAAGTGTTGGCTGGAGTTGGGCTTTAAGGATACCCGAAATAAAACTCCCTGGCAGCAATACAATCAGATCAAATACAATTGGAAACAACAAATTACTTCCATTGCTGGCTAAAATTAAAGCTGGCACAAAAACTAATGTAAATATATTCTGCAATAGCCACAAAGAATATAAATCATTTTTGTGAGTGCCAAATGACTTTGCAAACCCAACTATTACCCTTTAAAGTAGCAGTGACATCATCACTGTGTTAAGTAGAGCTGTGGGAGGGGACCCAGCAGGCTCCACCTACTACAGGCTTCCTGCAGAAAACTACAGGAGGGGGCGGAGACAAGACCAGTCACCCTGCACAAGGAGAGAGAGCAGCAGTGAGTGGTCTTTATTACAGGAGGGGGTGGAGACAAGACCAGTCACCCTGTACAAGGAGAGAGAGAGCAGCAGTGAGCGGTCCGTATTACAGAGGCAAAGTTTCACACTAGATTTCTACACAGATCTGGAAGAAATACACAAAGCTCATCGAGATTCAAGTAAGAATACATGTAATTTTTTTATTTAGACAATATTTTCTGTTTCTGGAGTTCAGCTTTAAAGATAGATTTGTGTTGCAGGAATGTGGTGTATGTAATTGTGTCTGAATGTTTGCATAAAATACAGTTCACGTGTAATCGGAAAAGGAAACAAAAGAATTCTTGTAAAGAGCCTGTAAGAAAAAAAGCGGTAAGTATTGGCAGAAGATGGTTTATTGAAACAGACAGACAGGCTTGAGATGTAGGCAGCAGAAGACACATTCACAGCTTATAGTTCAGTGCTACACCCGGATGTATATTCTCCCTGAGCCAGAAATGGACATGAACCATCTCAGTATGCAAGGTTGGTTTCTGCGTTTACAATGCACAAAGCCAGGACGTGTTCAGTCGACAGGGTTATAGAAAAAGGCCAGCTGCAGCTTCGCAGGTCTGTGCATCCCCCCCACACTCCCCAACCTGCAGCAAAGTGGTATGCACCCATATGTAACAGAAAGTCAACAAATCATTGAAGCGCTAACCATTCCAAAAACATCACCTTCCTTTGTTGTATAGTAATGCATTGGCCTAAGACAATTATACAAAGTATAGAAACACAGAATAAGTATTTTATCAAATAGGCAAAAGGCAGCGTGTAAAGTGATAAACCGACGGGATGGACAGAGATCCAGTAATATGTATGATCAAGCTGTCTTGGGGGATGTTATCCTGGTACCGAAGGATTATCCCTACTACATTATGTGCTAGAATTCAAGCCAGGTAACAGGTGTGATGTGAGGCCTTGGTGCCAAATCTGTGACCCTAACACCACGTGTGGCCCTTTGTTTTTGTTTTTTACATAGTAGGCCCTCAGGCCCCAGCAATAAGTAGCGATATCATTGATTTGTAAAGGCGCCTTTAATGGCAGTAATATCTGGCATGTTTCATTTCACCTGCATGATTTCAGTCTCCAACCATTCCTATAGAACGGTCTCTGACCATTTACTCTTAACAGGACTATTCACAAAAGGGTGAGAAGTGAACAATCTAGGCCAAAATTGCTCCAGTTTCCAGTTCAGCTATGTTGTCCTAGATTGTTCACTTCTCCTGCTTTCTCCAAACTCTTCACCCTTTTGTGAATCACCTTGTCAGTACTTGGTAGCATTACATATAATAAAGATTAGGGATGCACCGATACTTGGCATTTTCATGAGAACTACCAGGGTTGCAGCTGGTAACTAGCTCTGGTGCTCCACGGCTGTCCTGAAGTCATTAGTCGATATTGTTTTAGAAAAACGGTCACATGACCATAAACAAAAATGTATCAGTACTTGCAAAAATGGTATCGGTGCATCCCTTTACTTATAAAAATAAAATCATACATTAAGACAGAGATGTACAAATCCCGGGAGCTCCGTGTGCTCCTTACAAATGACAGCTGCCTCCTAACTTTTGAGTTTTTCTCTAGTCTAGCTGGGAAAGTATCTGTACTTGTACCGAGTACGGTACTTGGTATCTGTGCATCCCTAATAAAGATTATATGTGGCCCTTTGGAGGCATCACAGGCCACATTTGAGGGCCCCCTATTCCTTGTAGGTTGACTACCACAGGCATTTGCGACATTTCTGGCGGTAAGGATATAGTTGTCCGACTACACAAAAAGCCAGCAACATTTTTATTTTTAGTATCGCTGTGTGCAACAAACTCAACTACGGTGCTGTTGTGAAAGATTCATAAAGAAACATTACGGTCTCTCTGTAACTGACCAGAACACATTACAATCTTTGTACATTCGCCTTCAGATTTACCAAAACTTTGTAATAAGGATCTGCCTAAATTATCCAGGCCGGCCATTGCACTACATAGTTGTTGGGAGATCTCAAGGAGATTGTAACATGTGGCAAGCTTTATATTCATGACTTTGTATCAGTATCCCACTGTTCTGAGACTATAAGGATGTGCTCTTTAAAGTGACACTAAACTCAGGTGTTAAATCTTAAAAATACATTCAAGTATCTTAACTAATAACATAAATGTATCTTATCACTCGGCTGTAGATCCTCAAATCATTTCTGAATTGGTGCTGACACTGTCCTTCCTTCTGGAGGGTGGCTACTTTTCTTCCCCATGGTCCCTGTGTGTGTTGTCACCGCTCCAAGCTCACTCCTGTGATGGACTAAATAAGATACATTTATGTTATTAGTTAAGATACTTTGAATGTATTTTTAAGATTTAACACCTGAGTTTAGTGACCCTTTAAGACCTCATTCACACACAACGGAAGAGCAAAATTGTACGCATATTTGTAAATGCGTATGTGTGAATAATTGTATGCAATCCCAGAATGCATCATTGTTCATAGCAACTTTAATGTGCTGTGCGCGCCTATATATGCGCGCACGCGCGTAAAATACACAGACCTTCCTAGTCCCGATGCATCTTGGTTCCATTGTATTTTTGCGCATCTTTACACAGTGCAAAAATACGGCTCCATACGCAGCTATTTGTATGGAGCCATTTATTTTGCATATGGGGAAAAACGTTGCGCGCATCTATGCGCAGCGTATTATACGGCAGTATAATAGATAAATGTGTAACCCAATAATGAACATGATTCCAAAAGTACTGGAACTACTACAGGCCATGCTGCTTGCTACTGGAAAGAGAAATTACAATTCACAAGTCACTACAACAGCTTCTCCTGTCAAAGGCCCCTAGGACAACGGGGGTGGGAGATTTAAAGAAGAACTCCGGGCAAAACACTTATTAACCTTTTCATTCGGGCTACCCCCTCACTGCAAGGGTTAACTGCTAATTTTTGTCTAGGTGCTTAAAAAAAAAAAAGTTATACTCGCCTGAAACGTGGAGCCGGCTTGCTCTTAGATCAGCCTTTCCAGCCTTGCTTCTCCTCCTCTGCAGTGGTCTAAGGTCCCATAAATCATCACGTTCTATACACAGTGTATAGATGTGAGGATGCTGAAGAACATTCCAATGCTGCAGTGTACGAGGAGACACGCTTCAGAGACCGGAGAAGCAGGGAGACGGTTCAGCTAGCAACCTAGACAAAAATAAGCAGTTAACCCTTGCAGTTTGGGGGTAGCCACACAGCAAGGGTTATTAAAAGTTTTGCCCAGAGTTCTTCTCTAAAACAAGGTGCAGATGACTGCATTTGCAGCAAGTTTGGGAGGAGCCATGCACTTTTAGAAAAGTCTAATACTCAGATGTGACTACAGCTGAAAGACAACACTGCTCGAATGATGACTTGGCCAAAGTTTGAGCAGTGCGAGGCCCCCTCAGCTCTACTGACACAGAGCACAACAGCAGCTGCTTTCTATTGCAGCCAGTCGTGTGCATGAGTCCTAGGCTGACACCAATTAATCGATTATGAGAATAGTTGTCAACTATTCTCATTATGGATTAGTTGGTTGGATCCCTTATCTCCTCCATGCTGGGAGGAGGGAGGGCACACCAAGCAGTGGACAGGTGCAATAGCCAGCCTGCTATTGCAATTTGAAATGGCCAATAGCAGGCTGGCTATTGCAGCTGCCCACTACCTGCTATATTTCCATTCAGCTGCCGTCTGTGGAATCTTGCCGCTGAAGCTATTCAAGCGCCATGTGCTTACAATACAATTATTAAAAGTGGGGAAAAAAAACATTTTTGGTCTCGGCCTGACAAAGTCTGGTGCAGGAGGTGCGTTGCAGTGCCATTCATTTCAATGGTACCCCAAAGCATGCCTCCCACCTACAGTGTGATCACCCGCACTGGAACGCACGGTACCACAATAACGTACATTCCAGTGCAGTGCGATTGTAAAACGTGCATGCGTTTTTATTCTGAAGTAAACTTTAACACGACATTTGTGTATTTTATTTTAAATTAAGGATGGGATTTATTTGTTTTTATCCAATTAATTGAAAAAAGAATCCGCCAACTAATCAATTATGAAAATAATCATTAGCTGCAGCCCTAATGAGTCCTAAAGCTTTCACTTTGTTTTAATAAATAATGATACCTGCCTGGAGTTCAGCTCTAAACTGGCCATAGACAGGCAGATATCTGCCAGTCTGTGCCCAAGCCTAGGTGAACCCTAGGACCTGCCCATAAAAGACGATGGTGCATGTTTGGTATAAATAGCCTTTTATCCTTCCCTCTTCTTTATTACAAGGTAATAGATTAGACCTGCAGGGAGATTTTCAATCAAATTAGAATGTCATAAAAAATTAGAATCTAATGCCATAGTGGGTGTCTTCGGCTGCTTAAAACACGTATCACCCCCTTGGGCATCAGAAATTGCCTGATATTGCAGTTCTTGAAATTGACAAAATGTCTTGTTTTCAGTAAAACAGCTATAGACAACCTTAGCATAAAATGAACGTTAACTACAACATACCCACACACGGTCATCAGAGTCAATCCAGGAATAAGGTAAGGAGAAATGGGGTAGATAGTATGTGACATGCAGCAAGTGAGGTATAGAAGTGCATGTGCAGACAGGGCCAGAACCTTTATAACATTCCCTAATGATTAGGGTCTGTGCATGCAAATCAGAGAAGGCTTTTGAGTCACCTCCCAGCCATATACAGGCAATAAACAATACAAAAAGCAAAACAAGATAATCTTAAAAAGTAATCACATGCTTCAAGGTTCCATCCACAAAAACATCAGCGAAAGCAAGATATTCTTACATCAGCCCGGAGCCCGGTGACTTTTTTCTGAGAGACTCCCATGGTGGAAGAAACCACTGAGAAAAGAAACCCTTTAGTATCTACCCAAAACTGAAATAACACTTTTGGGTGGGCTGATCTTTAAAAAGGAGACCACAATCCATTGGCTGTAAATGTTAAAAGCTGAAATCCGAGCACACAAACTTTCATTTCAATATCTTCCTCAATAGCCACAAAGGACATATATCCACTTTGTGTGCACCAAATGCCTTTACAACCCCAGTTATGTCCTTGTAAAGGTAGCAGTGTCATCATCACATGTGCTACACAGTGGGAGGGGCCCACCGACTACAGGCTATCTGCAGAAACTACAGGGGGCGGAGACAAGACCAGTCGACCTACACAAAGAGAGCAGCAGTGACCGGTTTTTATTACAGGAAGTTCCAAGTTTCACAATGGCATACTGCACAGATCTGGAAGAAATACACAAAGCTCACCGAGATTCAAGTAAAAATACACAACTCCTGTATTTAGATGATGTGTCATTCCCGGAGTAAAGCTTTAAAAGTCTTTTTATTTGTAACCGAGTCTTCAGGATTGTATAGCAGTGGGGCAAATCCACTGGACACAATTCTCTCAACTGAAACACAAGTTGATTTGTGATCATGCTGGTGTGTTTGTTTAGCTCAGTATCAGATAAAGTAAACTCTCTGTTATCCGGTATTCTACTAACCAGAACAAATATATCCTGTGTACTCACTGTTCTGTGGGCTGTATTATCCTGGAAACAATCGTGTGTCTATTTGTCTTAATTTGCTTTTGATTACAGCATTTCAATATTAATATGAAGTCAATACAGAGTTTATGATATGGTATAGTACGGGGAATGGCATTAGTTAGACCTACTTTTAATAGTAACTCTCAAGCAAATGGAAACCATATTTATCCGGAATCTACCAATCCCTGTGGATGCCGGATAACGGGGAGTTTACTGTATATCAAAAGAATTGCCATTTGAATAACCTCACTAGCTGTTTCTACCCCCTGAATAAAAGTGAGAAAAAGCTCAATTCATGAAGCCAATACACAAAGATAACAATCCTTATTATCAAAAAAGTGTGTTATTTTCAGCTGACCCCAATGACATTCGAGCATTACAGTCACACGGCTAAAATAAAGATTCTTATCCTTGTGTTAAAGGTTTGTGAAGTGAGCCTGAAGTCAGGATTGTATGATATGCTTAAGTGTTATAGGAGGTTGGAAGGCAGTTCCCACCTGATGAATATAAAACCTATGTATGAACATACACAAGGGGTACACGTAAAGTGTTGTCTTTGGATAGTTTCAGCTTCTCAGGCTATTTAAACTAAACTAATAATTAAAAAAATATATTCAGAGCCTATATAACTTCGTGAAGTCCTGAATGATTCACATTTCACACATTTTCTAGTTTGCCTTAAAGTGACACTAAACTCAAGAGTTAAACCTTAAAAATGCATTCAAGTACCTTCAGTCAGGATATACCGATATCGGTGCCGATACCAAGTATTTGCTCCGATGCCTAGCCCGATACTTCCGGTATCAGGAAATCAGCAGCGAGTCCTTACACGCGTTCCGGCTTCCTGATTGGCCGGTAAGCCAGCTCCATCGTCACCTGTAATGACGCGTTGCCGGGCTTCCTGATTGATGTGCAACACATCATTACATGGCGCCTGGCTTCCTGCTTGGCCAGAAAGTCGACTCCATGCTCCCTCGTCACCTTGATGGAGACGGCTTCCTTGCCAATCGGGAAGCCGGGTGGCGAGTCATTACACGCCACCTGGCTTTTTTAATGGGATTCCCGGTACCAGTATACGGTATCGGCGATTGCTGAAAAAAAATATCAGTACTCGATACCGAAAAACCAGTATCGGTGCATCCTTAACCATTAACAAAAAAATGTATCTTATTTGTGTATCACGCGTCTGTAGATCCTCAAATCATCTCTGAATTGGTGCTGACACTGTCCTTCCTTCTGGAGGGTGGCTACTTTTGTTTCCCATGGCCCCTGTGCGTGTTGTAAAGTAGTCACAGCTCCAAGCTCACTTGCGTGATGGACTACAATCTCATATTTAGTTTACTAATTTGGATTGAGAATGTAGTCCATCACAGGAGCGAGCTTCGAGTGGTGGCTACTTTACAACACACACAGGGACCATGGGGAACAGGAGTTGTCACCCTCCAGAAGGAAGGCCAGTGTCAGCACCAATTCAATGATTTGAGGATCTACAGCCGAGTGACACACAAATAAGATATTGTTGTTAATAGTTAGGGTATTTGAATGCATTTATAAGGTTTAACTCCTGAGTTTAGTGTCACTTTAATGACCAGGTAGTCCCCATTCACACCCAAGTGTTTTGTTGCGTGTTTCCCAAAGCAAACAACGTGAAGAACCCTGGTAATGGTGTCCGTTGATACCGGGCCCTTGTGTTGCTTGGGTACATAAGCCTTTTCAAGCAGAATCATGTTTTTTGGCCCTATAGATTTCAAGGGAGCGCCTGAAAAATTTGCATAATGTGCATTTTTTTTTTGTACTTCTAGTAACTAGCTTTCCAATGGCTACAACAAAACTGCCACACAAAAAATGCCAGAAAATACATATTAAAAAAAAAAAAGCTTCACAATCGCCTGCAAACGCTCACGTGTGAATGGGTGCTTATCCTGTAAAGAGGCGGAACTTGCTTTATATAGTACGTATGTCTAGTGCAGTGGACATGTCTGGTGCTTATAGATATGCAATTAGGGCTGCAACAACTAATCGACATAATCGATTATAATCGATTATTGAAAAAGTTGTCAACTTTTTCAATAATCGATTAATCGTCTTCCGATCAGTTGAAACAGCATCAAAAGCTCTGCTTAGAATGACATGAAACACAGCAGGCACCAGTTACTAAAAATGCTTGTGAGATGTTTGTGTGCGACGTGGATGGACTGATGGAAAATCATTAGAAAGGGTATTGATATAGAACCAGGAGGAAAAGAATGACACCTACCTAGTGCATTCTTATGATTACAGGGCCTGTCACCGCCGTACAGTGAGGGCAGTTATGCCGTAGACTTGCTACTAGCCTATCACTTTACTTGGATGCCTATGACCCACCATATAGGTATAGATGGGTGTCCAGCAGTCACCAGTACTTACACCGTTGCCCATTCATGTATTCTATTCCAGCGATATCCGTAAAGTGACAGGTCGTCTTCTCAGGATGGTTACTGCCTAAGCTGCGTGAGATTGACAGGTACACATAGGCCAACATGAATATTTCATGTATGTACAGACCAAGTTGAGTAGCAGCTTATGAACAAAAAAAAACAGTGTCAAACAAAGGGGGGTAAAAAAAAAAAAATGACAAGAGGCAGGCAGCATATTCGGCTACTTCAGTCGCCACAAGTTAAAGGATCACGTTCTGGCTCATTCACAGAATGACTCTCCTGCCAGACTTCGGTCTGCAGGTCCTAGCAGAGTTCTGCAGGTCCTAGCAGTGTTCTGCGCCATGTGCTTAGTAGAAACGCTTCCGACTTCTTTCCTGCCACTTGCTGTACACAATGAGCAAGATGACACCGGCGAAGACCAGACCGAGCAGAGAAAAAAAGACGATGAGGAAGATGGCAAAACCGCTCATGCCCTCCGAGGAATCATCAACTGGAATGGATGAGAGGAAGACGGACGGATCGTTATAATAAATCACACACTAAAATATGGCAAAGCAAGAAAGTGGATTTTTCAGTCACCTCCTGGCAGCTTCATGTTGTCCACGCTGGGGATGAAAACTTCTTTGTCCATCTTCTCCTCTGCAGGGCTACGCTCCACGGTGATCTGGTACAATTTCAGAGATATGACGTCGTGGTTGTCTATGGAAAAAATATAAATATGAGAGGCAGCAGGACACTATGGTTTACAGGGGACATGAGGTGACTCTACTGAACTGTTTATAAATGAACGATCTGGGTTGGTCATCCAGATTGTAGTGTCCCACCAATACATTTTTTTTTTGCTGCTGCTGCCGCCATTACCTTACATTGCACCAATGTTATTGTTGTTCTTATTAGTTGTGTGCTACAGCAACTTATGTTCATTTAAGCTCTCACGGGCAGGGCCCTCTACCATCTTGTCTTGATTTGTATTGTAAATATAATGTCCTCCTTATATTGTAAAGCACACGTTGGCGCTATATAAATCCTGTATAATAATAATAATAATTTGGTATCTCCCACTGTTCTCCCCTCCTGTTTAGAGCTAGTTAGTTTAGTCTTCGGATTGTCCCTCCCTTCTCCATGTCTTCTCAATATAATTATGCTAGTCATCATAGCAGACACTAGGCTGGGAAGATCATTGTCTTCTTACACTTCAAAAGGACTGGAATAACGTCCTCCTGTACTGTGAGAAGTAAAACTACATTGGATTCAACTTCTGTGGCTTACTGGAGAGTTAAGCTGTGTGTGGCTTGTTTAGAATCAGCAAGTAACAATACCGTCTGGACAGATCAAAATCTATGGAGGTATGTCAATGCATACAGCAGCATTTGAAACAGAACACTGATCCTGACTTCAATAACTAGTGAGCCACTGACCTTCAACAGGAATACAGTCGAAAGTATGAACTTGTGCCCTGCATACTAATTCAATGATTCCCTAGGATATAACGAGGAGATGATAGCCCTGGAGCCTAAACTTTTAAATGTTAGCAAGGGCAGCTCCTAAATTTCTATTTAAGCCACTGTGTTCAATTTGTACCACCATCAGTACCATTTATGCTCTCCCTATATATGTCTGTGTCACATTACATCCCAAAGATACGCAGATAACTGAATGCGTACATAAACACTAGCAATTGTTCTTAGTTGGTCCTTTTGGTCTGTTTAACATTGTTGGTTATATGTTTAGATGAATGAGTATTGAGGAATACTGAATTAAGTTTTACTTGCTTAGAAGAGTATTATATGTGAATACAGAATTATACAGCATAGAGAGATCATCCTGTGTATCATAGATAAGCATGCATATATAAACTAACTTTGCAATACAGCGCCATCTACAGCTCAAAAGACATCATTACAGTATATGCTGTTGCTTTTCCAGCAAATATATCATTAAATGTGTTGTTATTCTACTGGCATACTAGAAAAGATGTCCCCCTTATGGGTTTTACTAGAAGCAGAGATCTGCGCCCCTATACAGTTTACCAACCACCCTTGGTTACCATCCACGCTTCATAATTCTGCCACATGCCTTATCGCTAGGCATACCTTGAGACTGTTGGACTGCTTAACCACCTCCCGTGCAGCGGCCGTACCTAAACGGCCAGACAAGGAGCCTTGTAGATGCCGGAGGGTGTTTTTAAGACATCTAAAATGCAAACAGCCAGCGATGGCTGTTTAAATGCAAGCATTTCGGTATCTGTAGAGGCGCCCGATCACTTGTATCCTGTGCGGGTGTGCGGCAACCGCTGGTCCCGAGATCCGATGTGCCCTGCACGGGCCGGGAACACCACGGTGGCACTGTCATCGGAGATCAGTACACAATCTCCCTCCGCTCTCCGAATGCAGGAAGAAGTGATGCATATTACATTACTTCCGCATTCAGCTGTCATTCCCTGCTACAGAAGCTGCGGAGAAGCTGGTGAAGCAGATCTCTGCTTCATCAGCTTCTTTGGGGGTCCCCAGGTGACATTAGGGGTCTTAGAAAACCCCTGATGTCTCCATAACAGAGGACCAGTCGCGTAAATTGGCTATCACATGGGGGGCTAAGAAGTCCCCTATGTGATAGCAATAAAGTGTAAAAAATAAAATGTAAAAAAAAAACAACCCACAAAAACAATTTATAGGTCTCCCGCCCCCCCATATAGGCACACCCAACGCATGTTTTTGTGTATATGTGCAAAAATGACAATTGTGCCGCACATGCTACAGATCACAGTGAACGTCGGAGTGAGAGCAATAATTCTAGGGCCATTAATTACTGATGACACTAAACTGGTGAGCGGTAAATGCTTTTAAAGTGTTGCCTATGGCCAATTTTGGGTATGGTAGTTTTTGCAATTTTGCGGGTACGCAGAATTTTAAGGCTTGACATGTTTGGTGTCTTTTTACTCGACGTGACCCCGACTTTTATATTTTACCAAAAAATTGGGTTGATAAATGTTTTATAACAGGAAAATATTCAGTACTTTTTTTTGTTACGTGGAAAAAATAAAAAAACCCCAGTGGTGATTATATACCACCAAAAAGAAAGCTCCATCTGTCCCAAAAAAAATGGTAAAAAATTGATCTCAGTACAGCTTGCATGACAGAACAAACATCAAAGTACTGCAGCGTTGAAAACTGAAAAATGGCCTGGGCAGGAAGGGGGTTTAACATCCCGGTCAGCAAGTGGTTAAAATGCTCTCAGAAATGTGTTTCTCTGCATGTCCCTCTTCTGTCTATTCAAGGGAATCCTCTATTCCTTCCAGGATATGATAGTCCCCTGCCTTTCTCCTGTCCCTGCCCCCTCCCTTTCCCCATTCCTATTCATTTCTTACACCCTCTTTATTTCATTTCCTGACTCTTCTATTCCCTCTTTTCTTTCTATTCTAAGGTAATCTTCGGGGGAATCGGAGATCCCTATTTTTCCGTCCTACTGACCTGGGGCTTTTCGTTTTGCTGTCTCCGGGTTCCTGTACGTAAAACCTTTCTTGTTATTGATATTTGCATATTGTTTGTACAACTATGAAACTTTTTTAATAAAAATGATTGAACGAAAAAAAATAAAGTGTTATATGTTTGATAATTGCAAAAAAAAAAAAACCCTTGGTCCTGCCAGAAACGATGTGAATTGATAACAGTGGCAAAGAGCACAGGAAGTTGACTATTACCAGTTATATTATTCACAGTTCTCTCTGAGAACTACATAACATCTATGCCTTTGTTACAGAGACAAGAAAAGAGGGAGGTGTTCTGTAATTCTAACATATTTCCTGTCCTAGGGTGACAACACTTCTCCTCCATAATTCTTTGTACAATCAGCCGCACAAAAACCAGTATCCATAAAAATCCAGCTTTATTGTAGAAGTTTCCAGATAAAATCCAAAACATAATACAGCAAATACATCACCATAGTATCCCTCCCACACCAGCGCCTCCCACGCGTTTCACCACCTGGGCTTAAAGGAGACGTACCTGGATTTTCATGGATACCGGATTTTGTGCGTCTGATTGTACAAAGAACTGTTAAAAGGAGTGTGAGCACACTGTAGCCTGCACCCGGTATATACATTAAAATCGACAGTCGGAGGTGGAATTGGAGCGGTGAGTTCTTGGTGCTTTTTTGGATAGAATTTATGCTTCTCCATAGCTAGTATTGTGAGCGAGAGTTGCCATCCTAGGACAGGCAGGATCACCAGGTGAAAAGAGTCGGAACAATGAAAAAAAATGGAGCCACCACGTCAGGTTTAATAAGCTGCAATATATTAACATTTTATTGGGTTTAACCACTTGCTGTCTGGAGCATTTTCTTACAATTTGCACACACGATGAAATATAACTTTTTGGCTAGATAACAGCTTTAAACCCCCAGACAATTATATATTTTCTGGAAGCAGAGGCCCTGTAGATTAAAAAAAAGCTAGTTGCAATTTTATGTCGCACGGTTTTTGCGCAAATATTTATCACACAAGTATTTTTAGAAAAAAAAAAATGTAGTGCACAGAAACCTAATATAATACCCAATTTTTTGGTCAAATATAAAAGACGGGGTCATGCCGGGAAAATAGATACTAAACATGTCAAGCCTTAAAAAATTGCATTCGCCCGTGAAGCAGCAAAAAATATCCCAAATTTCCCATAAGGAACACTTTAAACGACTTAACCACTCATCAGTTTAGTGCTAACAGTGATTAATGGCTCTAGAATTATTGCTCTCACTACGACATTTGCAACGATATGTAACATGTGTAGCGCAATTGTTTTCACACGTAGGTGCACTGATACGTGTTTGGTGTGGGGGTGGGGGGACTTAAAAAAATTGCATTTTTATTTTTCTTATATTTGTTACTTTATTTTTTATAATTTTTAAACACTTTTCTTTTTACACTAACCCTATTGCCATCACATAGAGGGCTAACAAGCACCCTAGGTAAAAGCAGATAGGTGACAGAGGACTTGTCACACCCTAGGGACCCCAAAGAAGCTGATATCTGCTACCCCAGCTTCTTCTCCTGGCTCTAAGAGCCAGAGACTGTAACTAGTGACACCGGAAGTGATGTAATACACATCACTTCTGCGTCTAGTGATCGTAGGAGAGATCAGCGGCTGGAAGAGACATCAGCGGGGAGGGCACCTCATGGTACAAACAATCCGGCGGCTGTATAGACGCCGGATCGCTTGTACATTAACAGCAATCGGGTGCTCTTAAAAACGATACCAAGAACACGGCTGCTGCAGCAGCCGTGTTCTTGTTTTAACCACTTCTGCGGGCCACCATCTATAGATGTATTGCGGCCCGGAAGTGGTTAAACACATTTTAAAATCTGTGCTGGTATGTATCTGTACAAGTGCTCTGATATTCTCAAACTGCTCTATCGGGGCTTGAAACGGATGCAGTTAATACAGCTTAGTAAAGAAAATGAAGGATTCTGACTATGTAGCGGATCCACTATTACCTGAACCAACAAGGATTATGTTCAGGTATCAACAGAATTTATAATTATTTTGGCTGAAAAAAAGTAGCCGTTGCTTGCTATGAATAAAACATTACTACTCCAAGCTCCTTCGTGTGACCTAAATATCAAGACAGCCTGGATCTCATTAACGTTTAATGTTTTATTTAAAAGGCTCACAGTGAGAAAAGAAGATCAATAAAAGCACAAACGCTGTGAGGACTGCTAAGCCGGGTGCGTATACTACATTTAATGAGCAAATATGGCTGCCCCAATGTACATATATAATTACAAATAATACATTTAGAGGCAGTTTAAACAAAAATGATTGTTCTTGAAGACTTTCTTGAAATAGGAACAATAAACTCTGAACGTTATATTGAAACTCTTACCGCATTAAAAAGAAGAATGAAATGGATTGGAATAAGAGATGAAACACTTCTTCAAAACGAGACAACACCAGGCCTCACAAAAGTGTAGCAACAAGAGATGCAGTTCAATGCCTGGACTTTTCAGTGTTGCCGCATCCACCGTATGGTCCAGACCTGACTCGTACAGGGTTATTCACAAAAGGGTGAAGAGTTTGGAGAAGGCGGGAGAAGTGAACAATCTAGGACAACATAGCTGATTAGGAACAAATTCTCCAATACCGCTCACTTTCCAGTTCAGCTATGTTGTCCTAGATGTTCACTTCTCCAAACTCTTCAACATTTAGTGAATAGATCTGCTAGTGATTGCCACCTGTTCCCAAAACTAAAAAGGAACACTTGAAGGGCCAGCATTTCATCTATATTGAAAAGGTGAAGTCTGCAGTGAGGAAATGGTTTTTAAAAAACACCGATTTTTTTTTTTAAGGACGTATTTCAAAAACTAGTGCAGCGTTGGCGGAAGTGTATTGAAGTGTGTGGTGATTTTGTAGTAAAATTATTATGCAGCTTTGAAATTAAATGTAGGTATATTTTTATTTTATTTTTTATTTCATCAAAATATCTTTTCCAGTAAATTTTCTATTTGTGGAGGCAAAATGTATCAGTCTAGATGCCCGGGCCAAATTTAGCAGCACAAGTATGCACTGGTCCATCCCAATCCTGATAAAAGGGACGGTTAAAAATGTTAACTGTAAAAAAAAAACAAAAAAACATACCTTTCCATACAGATAAAAATCATTAAGCAACTTTCTAAGTTCCTCTTCTGTCCTGAGCTACCATCTTCACAAAAGGGCATCTGCACATGTACACCCTGTGTTGGAGCCCGGAACATGTTTATACTTTGCTAATACCATGACAATGTATTCGAGAACTATGGGGTCAGTGCTTTTCCCCATAGTTCTCCTGAGGGTAACGGGAGGACACAAACTAGCGTCCTCCCGTCACCCAAAGCTCAGTATACCGCGAGCTACAGCTCGCGGTTTACTGAGACGCCGGAACGTATCCCGACAATGCTGTCTGGAGCCAACCTATCTAGAGGCAGAGCCAGCTGTACCCGCCCCCTCCCGTTCCGCCAGTCAGCGCTGGAGGATCGGACAGGGGAGGAATCCCTGCAGGGAGCTGTGACAGCCACAGCTCTCCGCACAGATAGATCGAGAAGTGAGCGAGCGACGGTATGTGTTCGCTCACTTCCCGATCTACTGAGCCGACCTGTGACAGTCTCATTGTCACAGGTCGGCTCAGATTATGAGGCTGAGTGAAAATCTCCTTTAACAATATGATTCCCCAGCTAGAGCGCTAGGTTCTCATGTGCCAATTTGGCAGTGTATACACTCCCAGCACTCCGAGTTTCCAGAACACTTCTGGAATATATGATGTTCCTAACCAAAAGAAAAAAAATGTTTACAAAATCCATCTCCGTTTTTATTATAGGCTGCAAAATGCACAAAAAAAGTTTAACATTTCCCATTTTTTATTTTAATAATGTAACTATCTGACAATCACATTAATAAATGGCCTGTAGATACCACTGCAGCCTGGAGTTGGCAATGTTTATCAGACTGAACACTTATGTTGTCATTAAAGCCTCCAGCCTCTGTGTGATCACTTTGTCATAGTTAACATAGCGATTCTGTGATCGAAAACCACTAGGATTGTCACTAGCAGCCAGAATTGAGAGCCAGCAGCCGTGCAAAACATGGGCTACTGGTACTCAAATGGGGTACTGGTACTCAAAAGGGTACATTTATTAACATATTCCCAGCCTAGGGCATCATGCTGAAGAGAGTCAATAAACAGGTTGCAGGGGGGGTTCCAGAAAAAAGCATACAAACAGTACCTGAAAGATCCCCGGTAACTGCAGAAGAGCCAAAGTAATATCCACGGGGCAAACGCACGCCGGGTACGTCCAAGCAATCTCGCCATTCTTGTTTTCCATCAATATCTAACATGACCTGCAAGCGAGGTGCACAATGGAGAGTGGAGGGACTTAGTGAAATGAAGGAAGCAGGTAATGAGAAAGAATATCAAGAATTTAGAAAGGCTGCATGTACTGCACTGTCATATCTAAAGAGAAGCCAAGCACAATGCATTCCTTAGAACAGGAACCTCACCAAAATATACATATATAGCAGCCGTTATCCGAAATGACCACAAAATATACAGAGACAGCACCTTTTATCTGAGATTCTTCCTGAGACTTTAGGTGTTATAGGTAGGACACCTTTCCATTATTAGAGCACTTAGTTCAATGTATTCTAAAACAAAGTTAATAAAAATGACACCTATCTTCCTAATATAAGCTCCCCAAAAATGACACCTATCTTCCTCATATAAGCCCCCAAAACCAACAAGACCTTCCATTACCCAACTGTAGCCTGTGTATACTGCAGCAGTTCTACTTTTAAAGAGCCTGCTGTTTAATAGCTTGCTAGACCTTGATCACTTATTAAAGGGTGAATCCTCCTAAATGTTATACTTCAGTTTTTTTGTAGGATACTAGAAAGTCAAAGGCTAAGTTTACCTTTTGGACCACGTTTTATGTTACACCCATTCGGGGTGAAACACGGTCATATCGCAGAGCCGGTCAAAGGATCTGATAATGGAGATCCTTCAGCCACCGTGGCAGAGAGATGTGTAGCTCTGAATGGAGTACATCACCAAGCTTGTAGTCCATTCATTCTTCCTCCCGTTCATGTTACTGAATGCCTGTACTGAGGTATGGATGGGAGGAAGAACCTGCAGGAGTCAGATCATTGTACCCACAATCCACCAATCGTGGTTGCACTGTTTTTCCGGCTCCAATGCAAAAAAATGATTATAGATATCTATAATTAATAATAATAAATGCACATTTTTTTCTATTATAAAGAAGTATGCATTTATTTTTATTTATTTTTTTAAATGCAGACTTTACCTTTAAATCCCCCAATAATTTTTTTTTAAATAGTGATACATCAGCTGTACCCATTATGGGTTTTCACTCCCCTTTCCGATCAAGTATATGTCATAGGGAATGTAAAAAGGCAGGCTGGAAGATGCAAAGGAGGGCAAGAACATCCAAAACTATCAGGTAGAGCAGAACTATACCTAAAACATCAGTTTGGTGAACTGACTCTGTATTCATGACATGAGCTCTACAACAGGGAAGTATCATACAGAATACAGAAAAAGGTTGTGTTTTCTAATATTAATTCTTGTTCCAAGAGGACTAAAATGCTGAGGGCATCTGTAGTAGAACAGGGCAACACCTGAAAAGTACAAAGTACCCAAGCCACAAGAGGTCTCCCCATTACCTCCATTGTACCCTCATTCCTGACTGCACTATGGCTATAAAGAGCAGATTTTACAATGAGGTGGACAGGGGTTAAAAAGGACAGGTGGACAGGAAGGGGAGGGAAAGAAAGCAAGACAAGTAAGATAAGAAACCAGTGGCACGGAACAATAAAACAAGGAAAGAAAAAAAAACGTGAAAAGTTTTACCGTGAGTCTGCGCTTGACGTAGCGGATGACCAGGAAAGTGTCGTGGTTGAGATTCCGCACCATGGCCGTGCAACCCCCGAGTTCAGTAGGACGGCCATCTCTGCTGTGATCGTATGTCAGTGACCCATTGCTCACCATTGCCGAAACATAGGGAAACACACGCTGGCAAGAGACAAGATCATATATAATATATGTGTCACAAAGAAATGTTCATACATTACCTATTATAAGAAAGAAATGGTTCTTGAGGGAATCCCTTCCAATACTTTACTCATCATCAATGACTACATATGAACTCCTTTGCTCTGAATGATACAGACATTTCTGTACTGCAGACAAGAATAATAGGCACCAGATGGAGCAAATGGATGCAGTTATGCAAAATATAAATTTTCTATGATGCAAACGAGGGGCTGGCGAGATTATATTCCCAAGATGCATCTGGACAGCTGAAGGCTCGTGGAGTCTTTGTGACCAGGACCAGCCAGGGATGTGATTTATAAATCAGGATTTTATTGCATTTTCGATTATGTTGTAAGGCCTCCCATGTAACTGCATTGCTTACCTTCATACTTTATGTTCGCTTTATGCAAATCAGACAATTCCAGACACAAAGTATGCAAATAATACAATCCAGTGAAAAAACAAAAAAAAAACCCTATATGCAGAGCTGTACAAAAGACACTAAAGTGTCTCTGCACTTATGCATGCCAGATGGAATTTCTGCTTTTTTTCTTTTTTTTTTAAGCCCCGAACACCCAAAAACCAAAAAAGAAAAACCTTACTTTGGCTGATGCCACCAAACCTTCCTGCAAAGCTGGGAACTCGAAATCCGGCAAGAATGCACTGCAGCCCATTGCAAGAGTACATTCTCATGGGACTTTGAAAGCCCAGCTATCCCAGGAGGCAGCGATCAGTTTGTTAACAAATGACTCTGTGACAAAGCCCATCATTGTGTGAAACATGTCAGATCCATGGCTGGGATGATGTGTACTTGTGTGCAACATATAAACTTAGCTTCCTGTGAGTAACTGCTGATGGTGGAGCAAGACGGGCTTGGCCACTGTGCACCCACCATTCTCTCTAGTCCTGCTGTGAAGGAGCGGTGATATTGGGCTATGGAAGTTAGTTGGCTTTTTAAAGCCATTTGTGTTGTGGGGAGAGCAAGGGGGTCCAACACGTTCAACAAAATCAATTGTTAGACTCTTAGCCGGGTTAATTAAACATAAGGCAGCAGAAAGCATATTTTCCATATATTACTGCAACACACCATAAGACAAAGCGCAGTGCTGTACAACGCCATTCAGTTTTTTTCTTTTGAATGGTGCCACAATTTAACTTGTGTTGTGGTCTGCTGGAAAAAAAAAAGAAAATGGTGCAGATGCATTAAAAGTCTGTTGTGGTGCATTGGCAGCCCATTCATACCAAGTAGGCCTTAACGCAACACAGGTTACCGTATTCGGTAATGCACCACAAAAGGTCTGCACTAGGGATGTCCCGATAACGATACTAGTATCGGTATTGGGGCCGATACCAGGCATTTTCACGAGTACTTGTACATGTGAAAATGCCCCAATTCTTAAAGGCCAATACCAGCCCTTTAAATTTTCAAATTGCAGTGCCGTCCGAGTTCCTGCGCTTGTAGGGACCTCGGCAGCCTGCTGGGGATCTGCACGTAGCTGTCGATGGCAGTGCCTGTCCGGTTGTATATGTCCTCCTCCTCCTTCCTGGCGCAGACACAGTCATGGACAGCCCCCCACACACAGCACAGCCCCGGACATTGGCACACTCCACAGCATAGGAACTGCCCGCAGAGAGTGACATGACGCCCGGGAGAGATCAGCACGCAGCCTGGTGAGAATAATTCTGCTGCGGTGACATCTTTATTTAGCTCTGGTGAGAAACTGCCCTAAAATCATTAGTCTGTGTTGTTTTAGAAAAAATGCCACATGTCTCTTTTAGAAAAAAGATCGGTAATTGGTATCGGCAAGTACCTAAGGGGAAGTACTTGTGGTCTTAAAGTGGCATCGGGACATCCTTAGTCTGCACTCAGCCTAACATAAAATCATTCACGTCGGTTGCTGTCACAACCCAGTGACATTACGGGACACCCACGTCTGCATATGGAATTGTGTAACAAATAACCGTGTGACAATATTTGCAGGGAAAGGTAAGGTACTTATCACAAGTCCCAGGAAGGACCATGTGCTAAGCCACATAACCCTCAACTATTATCTTACGACAATCACGGGTGATCGCGGTACGATAATCGGCAGGTGTATTAGCAGCGTGCGACCGCTTCTACTGTACGGTCGTACAGCTTTCGTCTTCCGAGCACGCTGGAAAACCTGCCGAAAATCGTACGATTTTTGGCGGGTTGGTGGCGTGGTCGGAAGACGACTGCCGCAACGATCCTGCTCACATTCTTACATTCTTTCTTTCAGCCCTAGCTCAGATCTGTCAGAGCTCCGGCCAAAGGAAGCCAGAGCTGACAGGAGCTGCTCTGCAGTCTGCATCCGACACAGATGCAGACCGTGGAGCTTCTCCCGCAAGTTAGGTACGCGGTCTGCGACGGTGTACCCGACATATCAGCTGGCTGTGGGCAACATAGTACCGGCTCGCGGGCCGGAGTTGGGCCACGGACGGGTACTTGGAGACTCAAATTTCCACTCGCCCTCACCTTATTTTTACTCGCCAAATGCGATCAGGTGAGTGGAAATTTTGAGCCCTGATCTATACTACTTTTTTTTTTTTTTTTTAAAGAGAAGCTCCAAATGTTTAAAAGTTGATCAGTGCCAGTGGGGCCTACCCCGCACTGCAAGGGTTAAATGCTCATTTTGGTCTACAGGTGAAAATGAAGAAAATACTCCTCACCTGATCCTCAGTCTAGTGGCAGCGACCGCTTACCTCTCTCCCCCGAGCTCCGGCTGTTGTATGTCCCTTGGCATCCTCACGTGTATTAGGCGTGATAACATCACAGTAACTAAGAATGCCGGAGCCCGGGGGAGGATTGGTCTAGCCGCCAGGCTGGACTGAGGATTGGTTGGGTATTTCTTCTTTTTTTGCTCCCTAGACAAAACGAGCAGTAAAAGGAGAACTATGGGGTGAGTGCTTTTCACTCACCTCATAGTTCTAGCCGACGTGTGACAATGAGACTGTCACAGGTCGGCTCAGTAGATCGGGAGGTGAGCTAACACATACCGGCATTCGCTCACCTCTCGATCCTGTCACAGCTCTCTGCCGTGACAGGGGAGGGGCTGGATTCCCCGCTCCGATCCGCCAGCGCTGATTGGTGGATCGGACGGGGGAGGGGGTGGGTACAGTTGGCTCTGCCTCTAGATAGGCAGAGCCAGCTGTCAGTCACGTAGCTAGGCGGATCCCGGCACAATTGTCGGGATCCGCTTCAGCTGCGGCGTCTCAGTATACCGCGAGCTACAGCTCGCGGTATACTGAGCCTAGGGTGACGGGAGGGCGCTAGTTTGTGTCCTCCCGTTACCCTAAGGAGAACTATGGGGAAAAGACTTAACCCCATAGTTCTCCTTTAACCCTTGCAGTGCAGAGGGTAGCCCCATAGCAAGAGTTAAGTTTTCAACATTCTGGAGTTCCACTTAAAAAAAAGGTAGAAGAACAGAAGTGTACACAAAATAGAAATGCTGATCCCTTTTGGCATATGAAAGAGGACAGCTACATGCATTTGGTCTTACAACCTTTCCTTTATCATACACCCAGGTAAGGGTAATACAGATAACTAAAATAAGCACACTCATTATGTTATCATTGTCTGTGCTGCTACCAGCCCCTGAGAAGTGGCCGTTGGGAAACTCTGCTCTGGGGAAGGAGAGCTTCAACAACCACAGACAACTAATGACTATTATTCCTATCTAAACATATACCAACATGGAATCAAACTAAGAATGCATATTAATAGGCACAGAAGAGATACCTGATTCCCCGGAGTATACCTTTTCTTCTGAGACCGCCATCCAAATGTAGCAGAGGAGAGAGCACACAATACAAACATTGCAACTTAGTTACATATATAGAGTAGAAGCTGGATAAGCCATTATAGATAAAAGGCAGTCAGATAGTAATATGATTTCTCACTGACAATACTTAATTTTCCCTTAAACTGGCTACACACTGGGCGAATTTCGGATTGTTTGTGAACCATCTGAAATTGGCAAGGCCTTGTCTGCCGTCTTCTGTATAGAAAATCCGGAGCCACTGTATCTAATCCAGGAGCCGGCTCCATTGACAACAACTAGAGAACACCTCAAAAGTCGTATCTGTAAAAAATAAATCAAGGCAACTGGACCTGCTGTATTTTTCTTGAAGACGTTTTACTGGTCATCCAACCAGCTTTCTCAATTCAGAATGACTTGTACAAAAAATTATCTGGGACTAAATATGACGAATGTCGCTCCAATCCACATAATCTGTTAGTCACAACCAGATGTAGATTGCATTTGCATAATTGGAGTTATTAACCTGCCTCCTCCCTGTAACTGGTTTAAAAGAGGCATGAACACCTGGTTGGGACTAACAGATTATGTGGATTGGAGCGACATTCACCGTATTTATTCCCAGATACTTTTTTGTGCAAGTCATTCCGAATTGAGAAAGCTGGTCGGATTTCCAGTGAAACGTCTTCAAGAAAAATAAAGCAAGTCCAGTTGCCTTGACTTATTTTTGTTTCAGATATACCATGACCTGGATGGATGAGAACCTTCACAGGCACCTAAAAAGTTGGGTACTAGCTGTAATTTTTAAGAAGCATTGGCCACTTTGCTCCTGGGATTTGGCCAGCCCTGACCTAAGGCAGGACTTTTTATATCTCTGGGCCTCCAGCAGCCAGATCGCCCTTTTTCAACACTTACTGGCCATTACAAAGCCAAGTGCAGAAGTCTTACTAATCCTGCTGTAGTTTCTATATTGTAAACTATATACAAGAAATATCCTGCAGCAGGTTAAGGCCATTTTCTGGCCACAAATGTCTGAAGAGATGAAACATCAGACTGGAGATTTCGCCACTGGAGGCTCCACTGAGAGATGCAACAAAGCAAAAGGCAAGCTTCGAGCCTCATGAGGTACAAACTTAGTACACAGTTTCCTATTTACAAGAACTATGAAGTAGAACGGCCTACTGCATTAGATACAAATAGAATTGATTGTATAGACTGGCCCTGACACTACATAGGTAGGGGTACATGTTCAGGAGATGGTACACCTAGACCGTAACATGTGTGGCCAAAATGAATGAGAATTAACATGTATGTAATCACCAGTGTTGCTGCTCATTACTTTAATAGCAATGTGTTTGCTGTCTGCTATTAGGCAAGTGCTGCAAAGTAGGGAGATATACCGTATATACTCGAGTATAAGCCGTCCCGAATATAAGCCGAGGTACCTAATTTTAGCCAAAAAAACTGGGAAAAAGTATTGACCCGAATATAAGCCGAGGGTGGGAAATGAGGCAGCTACTGGTAGATAGATACCATTAAAATACATTAATATTTATTTAAAAGAAAAATAACCTAGCTCTGTAAGTGGAAAAGGGGGTACAGGGCTACATATCATGTACTACGGATCATTTAACCCATTCATATTAGCAGAGGATAATTGTAAATGTATTGTCTGCACTGTATTAGCAGTATATACTCTATATAGAGTATATACTGCTAATACAGTGCAGACAATACATTTACAATTATCCTCTGCTAATATGAATGGGTTAAATGATCCATAGTACAGGGCTACATACAGATCATTTAATACATTCATGTTAGTATAATTGTAAATGTATTGTCTGCACTGTATTAGCAGTATATACTCTATATAGAGTATATACTGCTAATACAGTGCAGACAATACATTTACAATTATCCTCTGCTAATATGAATGGGTTAAATGATCCATAGTACAGGGCTACATACAGATCATTTAATACATTCATGTTAGTATAATTGTAAATGTATTGTCTGCACTGTATTAGCAGTATATACTCTATATAGAGTATATACTGCTAATACAGTGCAGACAATACATTTACAATTATCCTCTGCTAATATGAATGGGTTAAATGATCCGTAGTACATGATATGTAGCCCTGTACCCCCTTTTCCACTTACAGAGCTAGGTTATTTTTCTTTTAAATAAATATTAATGTATTTTAATGGTATCTATCTACCAGTAGCTGCCTCATTTCCCACCCTCGGCTTATATTCGGGTCAATACTTTTTCCCAGTTTTTTTGGCTAAAATTAGGTACCTCGGCTTATATTCGGGACGGCTTATACTCGAGTATATACGGTATTATGCAATATAAGATGAGCCTGTTCTCCCAGTACTGGCCAAAAAAGGGATAGTTTCTTAGTTCTATGTTGTGAGGTGTGGCCTCCATGGATCGGACTTGTGTTTTCAGCACATCCCACAGATGCTCAATTGGATTGAGATCTGGAGAATTTGTTGTTGTGTTCCTCAAACCATTCGTGAACCATTTTTGCAGTGGCAGGGCGCATTATCCTGCTCAAAGAGGCCACTGCCATCAGAGAATACCGTTTCCATTAAGGGGTGTACTTGGCCAGCAACAATGTTTGGGTAAGTGGTACATGTCAAAAGTAACATCCACATAAATAGCAGGACCTAGTGGCTAGCATATCTGCCATGCACTGGGGGTCCCCGGTTCAAATCCTGGTCAGGACACTATCTGCAAGGAGTTTGCATGTTCTCCCTGTGCTTGCTTGGGTTTCCTCTCACACTCCAAAGACACTCTGGAAGGTTAATTGGCCATGTATGCATCTAAGATAGGGACCTTAGATTGTGAGCTCCTTGAGGGCAGGGACTGATGTGAATGTGCACTATGTAAAGCGCTGCATAAATTAATTTGTGGCGCTATATAGATATCAATAATAAATAGAACATTGCCCAAAGCATCATACACTGCCTCCGCCATCTTCCCATAGTGAATGTTGGTGCCCTCTTTCCCGGGTAAGTGACGCACATGCACCCGGCGATCCACATGATGTAAAAGAAACCGTAAATTATCAGACCAGGCCACCTTCTTCCATTGCTCTGTGGTCTTGTTCTGATGCCCACACGCGCCAAACTGTGATGCTCTGTGTGTTCAGACACACATTCATTTACAGTAATTTGATCTACAGTTGCTCTTCTATTGGATCAGAGTACACAGGCCAGTCTTCGATCCCCACATGCATCAATGATCCTTGGCTTCTAATGACCGTCACTGGTTCACCTTCCTTGGACCACTTTTGGTAGGTTCTGACTGCTGCAGACTGGGAACATCCCACAAGTGCTGCAGTTTTGGAGTTGCTCTGACCCAGTCATCCGGCCATCACAATTTGGCCTTTGTCCCTCAAATCCTTACACATTTGTTCTGCTTCAAACACATAATTGTCAGGGTCAAAATGTTCACTTGCTGCCTAATTTATTCCACCCAATTCCAAGTGCCATTGTAACCAGAAAATCAATGTTATTCACTTCACCTCTCAGGGGTCAGAATGTTATGGCTGATCAGTGTACATACTGTAGGCAACATCAATCACATTATATTGCTTAGGCTAACAAAAGAACGGTAGGTTTGCCACTGGCTATTGTCACTTCCATTGAGGAAATACCTTCAACAATGGAGGCAATTCCAAAAGGAACCAGATTACCCTTTCATTCTTCCAGCGAATGATAGAATAAAAGCAGGGGTGGACAAATCATCACATTTTTTTTTTTTTAGGAGTCAGTCCCATTGACAACAACTAGATAAGAAAACCTCAAACGTTAGGTGGCAGCTGTAATTTTTAAGGAGTGCTGGCAACCTGGCTCCTATGTCAATGGGACTTGTCCAACTCTGGAACATAAATATCTGACTCATTACTCTGGGCAAAACAAGCAGTTTTTCAGACTCTAAAGTCTTCTCAGTGGACTTCCTATAGTCCCCCAGAGGACAATGTGCTAGATGCATTAGTGCTTTCATTAATGCTGTGATCAACAGCAGACCCCCTTCCCCCACCGCTGTTTAGCCACCCTCCTCCGGGGCAGACGGATAAGTGTAACTGAAAGCACTTGTTTCCAGCAGCAGGCCTGCAACAGAGACCATCAGGATCACTACTTTTACAATCTTTTATACCTCAGGAGACGTCTTTAATGAATTAGGCCAAATGCCATGTAAATTAGTGCCGGACAAATCCAAGAATAAAGAAGCCAAAGTGCCCCTGAAATTACAGCTGGAACCAATTCCAAGTTTCTCTATAGAATTGAAGAACATCTGCATGCATCTGTAAAAAATAAGTCAAGGCAGCTGGACTTGCTGTATTTTTGGACTTGCTGTATTTTTGGACTTGCCGACATGTCACTGGACATCCAACCAGCTTTCTCAACTCAGAATGACTTGTACAAAACATTCTCTGGGAATAAATCTGGTGAATGTTGTTCCAAGCCACATAATATGTTAGTCACAACCAGGTGTAGATTGCATTTGCATAATTGGAGTCTAGGAGCCGTTATTAACCTGCCCAGAGAGGTGTGTTAAAGCAGCATTGTATGTGGCAGACAATAGATGTCTCACCCATCATCACCACCACCTCTATTCAAGCTTGGCTTCTCCTTCTTTACATAAATGGCATCTTTCATACCTCCTATAAACCAGTCCTCCTCCCTGTCTAGGATGTGTACTTGACCGTCTTCAAAGGAGTGACCTTTTTCCTTTAGATGTTGGTATACTGCAGAATCCTGACCAGAGGGTTTGGCTCTTCTATGCTGTGCCATACGCTGGTGCAGCTGCTGAGTTTCTCAGACACCCCAGCTACATATGGGATGACCAAATTCTTCAGTTTGTCATGCTTTTCACCCTCACTGGTACTCTTGGCATTCTTTCCTCTTTCTATAAAATACAGAAAGTCCAGTTGCCTTGACTTATTTTTTTACAGATATACCATAACCTGGATGAATGAGAACCTTCACAGACAACATCTGCATGCATCCTTAAAGTTCCTAACTGCTCTAAGATTAGATTCATAGGCTCCCAAATTGAAAAATCAGCCTGGTCACCCCCTACATGAATACACCATTAAAAGACATGAAAACATGGAGTACTTCATTGTGGGAATGGCACACTTACTTCATGTTGTTTCTCTTCGTTTGGGTAGGTGTCTACAAATATACCTAGGCCAAAGAAGTTATCTTTACTCCCAAACACAGGACCTGTAAACACAAAAAGAGGC
>NW_017306482.1:485232-486864 GCF_000935625.1 Nanorana parkeri
CCCTCTTCACCTTGTTGCATCCGTTCCTTAGTGTACCAGATCGCGAAGCCATCACCATTCAGATTCTTCTTGCCCTGGCCATGAATTTTGAAGTGGACTTGTAGCTCCCAATCTCTCAAATAACACGGCTGAAAACACAAACAAACACTGTATTATTAAAGCGCATCTGCACACTGCCAAGATGCAAAAATACACCTGTATGAATGTGGTCTAGAGAAATGTTTCTCAGCTCTATAAAATATATATCAGGGGTGTGGAAATTAAAAAAAAAAAAAACTACTTGTCCAAGGACTAAAGCGGGGGCCTGATCTACTTGTCCCTCGTGAAAATCTACTTGTCCTGATGCAAAAAAAGAAAAAAAAAAAAATGTAACCATAACCGTATTTAGCAATGCCAAGAAGAGCTTCTCGTTGGTCAGTGCCGTCAGATGACTGCGCTGACCAACAAGTGCTTGAATTTTGAGAGCGAAATTCAGATTACAATGGCACAGGTACAGATAGTACACCCATACTGGCAGATGGGAAGGGCCGTTCCCTGAAGGGTAAGTATAGTGGGGGGCATGGTGTCTGGACCAGATTTGTGCGGGTGATTCCATTTTTCCAAATTACTTGGGAAAGTGAATTTACCGGGCAGGTGAAGACTTGGGCGAGGCCGTGTACGGTTGCCTCGCGGCCTCATTGATTTCAATGGGGTTACATCCGCGTGGTAATCTCGGAATGTTTTCAATCGCGATTATGTGCATTTGCACGGGCGTTATTGCAGCGGGAAACTGCGCAATCTGCCTTGTGCGACTGGGGTGCTGTTAGACAATAATGGCACTGCCAGCGTGATCGGCGGTGGTGTGAGATTCTGTGACTGCCCGGCCATCCACACGGTATTGTGCACGATAGCCGTGTGGTAACGGATCGCCCACTCCACTCACACAATGCCCCATGCATGCGTTTATTCGCATGCAGATAGGGATTGGTTTTAATTTTTTAGATTTTATTTAACTTTTTTTTTTTGCTTTGTAATATTTTGTTCTTCTATTTTTATGTATTTACATTTTTATTTTTTCCATTTTTATGTTTACATTTTTAAGTGTTATATATTTTATTTTTTACTTGACTTTATTGCTTACTTGACTTTATTGCTATCACACAAAGGTAACAAGCCCTTGTGTGATAGCTTTTGGAGGTGACAGGTTCTCTTTATTGACCCTGTCACCTCCAACACAGGAGTTCTAGCACAGCTCTGTGCTATTTCTCCTGTGACAGACAGCTGGGAGCAGTACACGGCTGGCCACTGGAGATAGAGAGAGGAGAGGGGAGGGGGGAGGAGAGGAGAAGAGTGATTCAGGCAGTTTGAGAGTGATTTTTGGACGGCTGTACAAAACGGCTCCCACACTACATTTAGCAGTGCGGCTTGCGCGCAGGCGGGCTAAATGTAGAAAAAAAACTACTCGGCCGACACTGCCCTGGGCGTCGGGCGATAGGAATTCCACACCAGTGTGTGTGTGTGTGTGTGTGTGTGTGTGAGATAGATAGATATATCTATCAATCTATCTATCTATCTATCTATCTATCTATCTATCTATCTATCTATCTATCTATCTATCTATCTATCTATCTATCTATCTATCTATCTATATAT
>NW_017306482.1:487080-489108 GCF_000935625.1 Nanorana parkeri
ATATATTATCACTCTTTAACCCCTAATGAGGAAATTAAAACATACCTTGAAGTAATATTAAACTCACTTTTTGGTTCAGTAAAGAATCCAGATCAAACAGAAATACATCGCCCAGCAAAGGATTTCGTTACATTTTTGCCCAAATACTTCCAGTCATCATGTTTCTGAACAGCTCCAACTCCCTTAGCCTAGCTTCCCTAAACTTCCTGTGCTGAATAAGATCACTCACAAGGAACAGCACAGCCTCCAACAGCTGTCCATCTACTAGCTGGGAAAAGGAAGAAGGTAGGAGTAGGGAGCAGATTGCATTGCTGTCCCTTTGTGGAGACACACGCAGCTTACTAGCACACACAAGGGTGGATCCATAGGACCTTGCAAGAGGAAGGAGCAACCCTAAAACAGGATATCAATCAGGGCTAGAGTTCAGGGGACCAGCTGGTCCTGCAGGAAACAAGGAGTAGCATCCATTGTAAGCGATTTAATTAGCATTTAAAATGGCTTGAAAACCTTTTGACTTTAATATCACTTTAATGCCTGATCCCAGCTTTGCACCTTTGGCATGTGTTAGTAAAACTGTCCATATCTCCGGAACTACTTGGTATATCCAGGGAATTACAGGTGAAACTCAAATAATTAGAATATCGTGCAAAAGTAATTGCAGTAAGTGCTGCAAAAGGGGCCCAAACCAAGTACTGAGTACATATGCATGCTTGTACTTTTCAGAGGTCCGATATTGTTCTATGTACAATCCTTGTTTTATTGATTGCATGTAATAATCTCATTTTTTGAGGTCGTTGATTTGGGGTTCTTGGGGTTTTCATGAGCTGTAAGCCATAATCATCACAATTATGACAAATCACGGCTTGAACTATCTTGCTTTGCATGTAATGAGTCTATCTCATATATTAGTTTCACCTTTTAAGTTGCATTAGTGAAATAAATTAACTTTGCACAATATTCTAATTATTCGAGTTTCACCTATATTTCTTGTTTTTTTTCCAGCACAAACTGAGCTTATATTTGGAGGTAAATGTTAATGGGCATTATCCTTTGGTAATGGGTATTAAATATAATGGTAAAAAAAAATAAAAAAATTATAATCATTACTGTAGCTTTATATTTCTTGCCATTATTATTATTTTTATTATTAGGGTGAAAAACCCTTTTGTGAATAACCCTGAATGTTAAGCCAAAAGTTGGTCGGTGTTTTTTTTTTGTTTTTTTAGAGCAGGGAAGGGTTAGTAAAGTAGTGTAGTAAGAGAATGGGAACCCTGGTCAGATTTTTATTTCTGCTGGTGTCCCCTCTGCAGATTTTCTCTCACTTCCAGTCTGGCAAAACCGTCATCACTGCAACAGAAAGTGAGGGAAACTCTCTTTACCACAGTCCTGGATAGTAGAAAAAAATAAAAAACTGGAGTTTTAACCCTTCCCCGTCTAAAACGTTTGGCTTAACATACATTTCTAATTCTGTCCTAGAACACGCAATCAGATCAGGAATGTCAGAAGTCCTTATCTGCATACTAGGTCACTGACTCAAAGTACAGAACCCAAAGGGTCAAAGTGCCATCCAGATAACCAACAAGGAGAGATCAGCAATGGCGGCCAACATATTTCTCCAATAAAAGATTGTTTGAAGTCACCAAAAGTTTGATGTATTATTTATTTACCAAAACTAAACTGTTAACATGAGTTAAAGTGGCTTCATTGATTTATCTGGCGGCATAAAAGATGAGTGAAAGTGACACTAAACTCAGGAGTTAAATCTTAAAACTCAGCTCAACTATTAACAATGTATCTTATTTGTGTATCACTCGGCTGTAGATCCTCCAATCATCTCTGAATTAGTGCCGACGCTGTCCTTCCTTCTGGAGAGGGGCTACTTCTGTTCCCCATGGTCCCTGTGTGTGTTGTAAAGTAGTCACCGCTCCAAGCTCACTCCTGTGATGGACTACAATCTCAATACAAATTAGTAAACTAAACATGAGATTGTAGTCCAACACAGGAGTGAGCTTGGAGCGGTGACTACTC